>NW_008350120.1:188997-206082 GCF_000622305.1 Nannospalax galili
GCATGCACCAGAAGAACCGTAGATCCATTGTTTATAATATCTCCAGCCCAGGACCAAGCTTGTATCTACTGTTCGGAATGAACATATCAGTTGTTGCAAATTCCCAGAGTAGAAAACCACACGGCAACCTTCACAGTCACAGGAAACTGAGCAAAACACATAAGATACACAAAATGCTATCTTCAGTAAGATTCTGTTTATATGAGAATCAAAACAGGTAAATCCAATCTATAGGGAGGCATTCGTGGAGTGCAAACAGCCTACAGAAAGAGAAAACAGCAGTCATTACAGATCAATTTTGGAAGGAGGGAGAAAGACTGAGGTATCTCTGGACCAATGAGCCATTTCTTGGCTTGTTCTATATTTATCCACACTATTTTATTTTTCATGTGTATATTTTTAATTTTATAATTAAAAAGAAAAATCATGCAAAATTCAGTCAGGGTCAAAGGTCTGTGGGCAAATTTTGAGAACCAAAAGATGGAGAGTCACCTGGAGTGATGCAGTAACCAGGGTAGGAGTTTACAGGCTATAATCGGAATTGAAAATCAGAAATGAACTGGAGAGATGGCTCAGCGGTTAAGAACACTGAATGTTCTTGCAGAAGACCCCGGTTCAAATCCCAGCACCCACATAGCAGCTAACAACTATCCTCATCCATAGCCTCTTTTATGCTCCGCGGGCGGACATTGCACAACACAAGTACACTGCACAACACAAGTACACTCACCTACATGCAGGTAATACACACATACACATAAAATAAAAATAATAAATAATTTTTTTTAAATGAGCCAGGAGTGGTGATGTTACTCAGCAGGCTGAGACAGGAGGACCACAAGTCTGAGGCTTGCCTAGACCATACAATGAGTTCAAGGCCAGTTCAGGCAACTTAGTGAAACCCTGTCTCAAAATAAAAATGAAAAATCAGCTCTGCTTCTTGGTCCACTGAAATGTGAGCAAGCAACCTCATGCCATGCTGCCGCCACGGGAGTCGCTCCATGGCCAGGCCTTCCCGGGGGTGATAAACTATATATACCCTCAAACCCAGGTCCAGAAAGAGCAATCACTGTCCTTCTGGATGACATTTCTCAGTGTTTAGAGATCAAGAACAAGGTTTACTGTATTGCTGTGAATGACTCAGCAGCCATCGTTACCAACAGGATCAGCGGAAAGTTGGCGCCAGTAACCATAACACAGATAAAAGAGGGACTGCAGCATTAGATGGTGGTTGAAGGTCACCTCACACGGCTACAGCTGCTGTGGGTAGTCCACCGCAGATCTTTTAAATCGCTGGCTAGGACAAAATAGTGCTTCACAATAAAAGCTCTATGTATTTTTAAAAGAATCAGAAATTATTTGATTCAAATGTAAAAGAAACTCCATAAAAGAAGGGGCTGAAGGAAATAAATGCCTAAAAACGGCACGTGGTTTGGGGACAGGAATGGAAGAGAGGAATTTAGGGATTGGCGCTATTCCTGGTGAGCTGAAGAATGGCAGGTCAGTCCTGCCGGGGAGGAGAGGCCGGCACCCCTTACTAAGCCTCCAAGCCTGCACACAGAAGTGTACCGAGTACTTTTTACAGCTCTCTCTCTCTCTCTCTCTCTCTCTCTCTCTCTCTCTCTCTCTCTCTCTCCCTCTCTCCCCCCCCCTCTCTCACTGCTCTCTCTCTACTGAGAACCCACATTTAAGTTCATGCATTTACAGTCACCTGATTTTTGACAAAGGGGTAAACACACTGGAGGAAAGACAGCATCTTCAATGAATGGTACTGGTCAGAGTGGATAGCTACATGTAGAAGAATGAATTTAGATCCCCGGCTCTCACTTTGCATCATACAGCTTCAAATGGATAAAGGACTCAACGACTTGATAACCTGAATCTTGTAGATGAGAAATTAGGAATTGCACTTGAACTTATAGGCACAGGAAAGGCCTTTCTGAAGAGGACCCCGACATTGAAGCTATTAAGAAAAACAGTTGACAAATGGGGCCCCATGAAACAAAAAAACTTCTGTACAGCAAAGGACACCATCATTTGAGTGAAGAGCGACCTACAGAATGGGAAGGAAATCCTTACCAGTTATACATCTGGCAGAGGTTGTTAACTAGAACTAGAAAAACCTAAACGAAAAAAACCTCAGTTAGAAATGGGCAAGGAACTTATCAGAGAGTTCTCAAAAGATGAACTGCAAAACAGCTAAGAAAATATTTTTTTACTTTTCAAAACTGAGCTTTTAAAAATTTCATAATTTCCCACTCAAATCCAGACCCCGTCCCCCACCCATGCCTCCCCCATCCCCCCACCAAATCCTATGCACTCTGCCATACATGCTGAGTCCTACTTATTCAGGTATTTGTACCCAAATGTCCTTCAGTGTAAACGTGTCCACTGGAGTCTAGAAGTACTGAGTGTTTATAGTGAACCCTAACCCCAACAGCAGGGTTTCCAAATTCCTTGACGCTGGATCGCTCGGACACATGGCATGCCTCCCCCATCCCCCCACCAAATCCTATGCACTCTGCCATACATGCTGAGTCCTACTTATTCAGGTATTTGTACCCAAATGTCCTTCAGTGTAAACGTGTCCACTGGCGTCTAGAAGTACTGAGTGTTTATAGTGAACCCTAACCCCAACAGCAGGGTTTCCAAATTCCTTGACGCTGGATCGCTCGGACACATGGTGGCGCTGTTCTCCCTCGTAGAGGAGAAGGCGGGCCTTAGCGAATCTACGTTCTCATTGGCTGCTACAGAGTGAGTGGCAGGCAGGCTGCCCATTGGCTACGAAACAGAGGACGGAGATGCCCTCCACCTTGGACCCTAGACCTCAGGGCGCCGACCAGCCTGCAGGGCTCGCGGGGAGGAGGCGGCGGCGGGGCCCAGGCTTCCAGGGGAGTCGGATCGGAGGCGCCGCAGCCCCCGCCGAGGTCCTGCATTTCCCGCCGCGCTCACCTTCCCGGCTGACCCCTGCAGCCTTGCCTGCCACGGTCCAGCTTGGGATGGTCCAGCCTGGGATGTCCCAGCTGATGGCTGTCGTGCAGCGTTTCCCAGCCCAGACTAGCTCCCTTGTGGACCCGCCAGTCTAGAAGAGGATGGTCTTCCTAGGCACTCTGTCACCAGAGAAAGGGCATTGCTGGATCGCATTTGGAGTCAATCCTGTCTTTGGGGGGCGGGGGGAGGCGTTCTAAGTTTTTGGCTTTGTTTTCGAGATAGGGACTCATTTGGTTGCCCAGGCTGGCCTCGTAGCCACCTTCATGTCCCATCCAAGTGCTTGGATAAAACGGTGAAGCCAGGGAAAAGGGGGCGCCATGTGCTCGCTCGGAGGTGCAGTTGTTTTTGTTCATGCTCAGATTGGAGGACAGAGGTGTGCCGGATGTTTCCTTTCCCCTCCAGACTTGCCTTCCACTCCCCTCTGCCCTGTGCCTGGCAGGCTGGCCTTCAGGAACTCCGTTCGTAGGCTTGGGGTTGGTAGATTGACAGGTGAATAAGATCAGTGTGTTGCCATCTGTGGCTGCCTCTGTGCCACGGCCAGCATCTAGCTAGCATGGCTCTGCTCTGCAAGAGGCCTCGGCCCAGCTAGGGGTGAACGTTGCACCACCAGCCTCAGGTGCTCTACCATCCCTGATGGTTTTCTTCACCCACCTCATCTTTGTAAATAGTCTCCTCTTGAAACTTTTCTTCTGCCTCTAAGAGCAGCACCTGAGTCCTAACAGGAACCCCACTGAAACAGAGGTGTCTTCTCCATCACCCCTACTCTCTTTTGAGTGAAGCTAACTCACTACACAGATGTGCCACCGTGGCATCTACAGCCAGCCTCTGAACTAAGCTCAGGGATACAGAGATACAGAAGGCAGGTCAGATGGTGAGACTAGCATAAAGGTCGGGACCTGGTGGGGGACAGACCCCAGAGAACATCACCATCAGAGACCTCTAGGCATAGAGGAGCAGAGGAGAATGTTCCAAGCAGCTGGGTGTGTGTGTGTGTGTGTAAATTAGAGGGGGCTCAGATAGCACGCACTTCAGGGACTGACCAGAGATTAAGTTGCAAACGTCCACAGAAGTCAGTGTAGCTAGAGATGCCCCTGGAGGCTAGAGTCAAGAAGCAGATGGTCAGTTTCCATCACGGAAAGGTCATCCTAGCAGGACAGAGAGATGGAGGTGGCACTTGGGAACAAGGAGGCCAGCAGTGCTGCTGCAGGGATGTAGTAAACATAAAGAAATCATGAACCAAACAAATGGGAAGGTAATGGTGTGGAGATCAGTGAAATTCCTAAGAAATAGAACTGCATGCCTGTAATCCTAGCCCATGATCCTACCACTCTGGAGACTGAGGCAAGAGAACTGGGTATTCTGGGCCAGCTTGGGCTACATGGTGAAACTCTGTCTTCAGACACACACACTCATTCACACACAAAATAACAACAAAGCCATTCGCTGGTGCATTGGGAATGGGGAATAGAAAAGTAGGGTGAGTCTGGACAGACCCACTTCTGGGTGGATGGAGGTGATATTTCCCATGACAGGAAAGGTAAAATATTCTGATTTTCTTGAGTCAGGTGTCTGTGAAACAGACAAGTGAAAAGTACCTGGGAGGAAACTAGGGACAACTGGTGCATTGGGAATGGGGAATAGAAGTAGTGTGAGTCTGGACAGACCCACTTCTGGGTGGATGGAGGTGATATTCCCCATGACAGGAAAGGTAAAATATTCTGATTTTCTTGAGTAAGGTGTCTGTGAAACAGACAAGTGAAAAGTACCTGGGAGGAAACTAGGGACAGGAGTCAGAGCTCAGACAGTCTAGACTCACAGTGTACACAGGCTGGTCATTTTCAAGACCGCTGGACTAGGATGACGCGAGAGTACAGATAAGATTTCCCTTTGCCCGCTGCTGTTTGCCGAGAAGCAGGCTATTGAACAGCAGCTGCAGTGGAGGTCCCCCATGGGCACTGTCAGACACTACACCAGGCACTGGGGCACTTTGGCCTCGTTTGTCAGAATGCTTACAGCCGTGAGGCTCTGACTTGGGGAACGAGACTCAACTGCTCAGTAAGCAGCCCCGGTCCAGGCAACTGGAAAATGTCATAGCTGAGATGTAAATGTAGAAACTCCAGCCCATGATCCTGGGCTTTTCTTTAACCCTTTCCTTGAGTCAACAGCTCAATTACTCCGTCTCTGCAAGAACTTCATTTTCCCATTTAGAACAGGAAGTTCTTAAAGATGAGACTCAGATTCACTTCTGTTCTTACCACCCACTGTCTCATGTTGCAGGCGCTCTGAGCTTTCCTCTTACCTCCGAACGATGAGGCAGATGAACAGGGTCCCCCTTCAGCTATTTGCCAAAGAGGCTCCCCACTGCATTCCAAGTGATCTGCACTTCAGGTCCATCACAAAGTTCAGTGTGGGAACCCAGCACAGTGACCTACTTCTGTAATCCCAGCACTTAGGGAGCAGAGGCAGGAGAATCACTGCAAGTTTGAGGCCAGCCTGGTCAACAAAGGCAGCTCTAAGCCAGGCAACTACATCATAAGACTGTGTCCTAGAAACTTAGAAAAAAAGGAAGAAAAAAAGTCCATTCTAGGGCAGGACTTACGCCTTGAGAGTGAAAACACAAATTATATAATTAACATTCTGCTCAATCCATTTGTTCTTCTGTTCACTTGTACGCATTTCAAAGCAAAGTACAGATATCTGTAGTTACCCCCTGAATATCCATGTCATTAACATATCATTAGCCACAATTCCATATTTGGTTCAGTTCTTTTTAAAATTTTCTTTAAGATAGAATTAACATATAATAAGATATATGGGTCGTGCTGGTGCACTGTATGCCTGTTCTTGTTACAGAAACAAAATGCCACATAGTTTGCCTTAAATTGACATATTTATTCTCTCAGCAGTCAAAAATCAGTTCTACTGTGTCAAAGTCAAAGCATGACAGGGCTAGCTCCTTCTGGACAGTCTGGCTTCTTTCCCTTTTCTCTTCTAGAGCATTTCCTGCCTCCTAACCCTTTCTTGGATCACACTGGCACATGGCTTCCAGAGTTCCCGCCACCTGTACCTTCTGACCTGCCTCCTTCTTACGAGGACTTGGTGGCACATCATCCCACTGGATAATCCAGGGTACCCTCCCCACCTGGAAAGTTTCAGCATAATCACAGCTGCAAGGCACCTGCCACAGGAAGGAACAAGTTCACACGTTCTGGGAACCCAGATGTGATCATCAAGGGGCCCATGGTTCAGCCTACCGCCAGCACCGCTTAATGAGTTTTCCCAAGTGCTCACACTGTGTACCAAACTCCCACCAGGATAGAGAATATTTCAGAACCCTCAGAAAGTTCTCTCATGCCCCTCCTCACTCAGTTCCCTCTCCCACTCCTCTCCTGAGAGGCAAACACTGTCCTTTGGGCCTCTCCCAAACTTCCTAAAATGGTACAATAGACTTCGTTTTTGGAATCTGACTTCTCTTTTCAGCATGGTATCACTGGGGCTGACCCACGCTGTGTGGATCGGTATCTCGTTGTTCCTTTTTATTACTGAGTAATATTCCAGACAGACAGACCTTGATCAGCTTATGGGGTCCTCCCCCCATGGCGACTTTGCTCCACAGCTTCTTCATGATCTTTGTTGCTGACGTTGCTTGTTTCCACAGCCTGTAATAACCTCCTTGCCACTGACCTGTGTTCCTCACATGAGATCACACCTACAGGCCTCACAACACCCAGTACAAAGGCCAGCCCTCTGGGAAACACACTGTAACTCATTGCCCCACCCCAGTCAGGGGACTGCTCCCCACTCCCTGCCCTGTGTATACTCAGTCTCTGCCCACCCCCACCCCACACCCCCGATCACTTTATAATCCCTACTCTGGTCACAGGAGCCCTCAAAGGCAGGAGACAGGACTTTTCATTCTGTCTCAAACCTGGGCCAGTCTGGGGTGGGAGAGGTGCAGCTCTGCTGGGTTAAAACTTGTTCTGCATCTTCATCATTAGCACAGTGACTCTCATGGTGTCCTTATGAGGAGCAAATAAAATGTCCCATGAAGCCGTTAGCACAGTACCTGGCATGGCCAACTATCTGAGACAAGGCTTAGAACTTGTGTGGGGAATACCTGGGTGAGGGGACTTGTGAAATGATGATGCCGTTGGCCAAAGGCCAGCAAAGCCAGGGATTCTGTTCACTCATAAAGAAGAGATCTGCTTTGTTTTGAAAGCTGACATAAGTCAAACAGGCAGTCACACCCGAGCAGCCTGACAAGAAGGTGGACGGCTCTTACAGGTCACTCCAGTTACTGTTGGAGGGGATGGAATCCACCTCTCTTTCGACAAAGGGCAGAATGCAGGCCAGTGTCTAAGAAGCTTGAACCAGCAGCCCAGGAAGAGAATCCTCAATGACCTCTTCTCTGGGATCCGTGTATCACTGTTTCCTGCTGAGGAGGAAGAGCTTACTGCCTCCGAGGGTAAAGTGAACCTTACTGCTCCTAAACTTCCTCACTCTGACCCAGTCTAGAGATTAAAGAAGTTAGCATCCCTTCAACTATGAAGACTGCCCTGGTGTTCTCTCACATATACACATTTTTCCTCAGCTGTCAAAACTGGGCATCTTGATCACAACGGTTTTTGTTGTAGACTTTTGAAATTGAATTTGTCTTATTTATAAAGATAATATATGTTGAAGAAATCTAGAAACTATAGACAGCTCAGACGTAGACAAAATTTACCCATTATTTCACACTCCACAGATAAGCATTGTTAGTATTTTTTAATGTATTTATTTGTGTGTGTGTGTGTGTGTGTGTGTGTGTGTGTGTATGTGCCTGCTTCTCTGTATGTGTGCCATGTGCATGCAGTGCCCATGTCAGCCAGAAGAGGGCCTTCAGTCCCCTGGAACTGGAGTTACAGATGGATGTGAGCTGCCATGTGAGTGCTGGGAACTGAACTTGGGTTCTCTGAAAGGGCAGGAAGTGCTCTTAGCTGCTGAACCATCACTCCAGCCCATTGTTAATATTTGTATATGATTCCTCCTACTAGTGGTAGATAAATATGCAAATATATAAAATATTATATGTTTAAATATATTTATTATTTATATATTATAATGTTATATAGTATATCATTTAAATATGTTTAGTATAGGGACGGGAGAGATGGCTCAGCAGTTAAGAACACTGGCTGTTCTTACAGAAGACCTGGGTTCGAATCCCAGCACCCACAGCAGCTAACAACTGTCTGTAACTCCAGTTCCAGGAGATCCAACAGCTTCTTCTGTCCTCTATGGGCACTGCATGACAAGGGTGCACTTACCTACATGCAGGCAATACATGCATACACACAAAATAAAAATAAATAAATTTTTTAAAAATGCTTCATATATATTTATAAATATTTATCTATTTGAATGTATATTTATAAATATAATTCATACATAAATACATTATGGACATTTTCCCAGAAAAAAATGAGGCTTCTCACCTAGTTTCCTGTAGACTTATATGTGACTAGGATGGAGTGAGGGAAGGCTGTGTTTGAGGGAACTCCTGCTCCTCTCACGGGGAAGCTCCATGATTCCAGTCTGATGGTCCTGCTTCCCTTATACCTGTCTCAGCCTCCCAGCTGTGATGGTTGATCTCGACTAGATTAAGGAATACCTAAGGAGCTGGTAAAAGATCGTTTCTGAGTGTGCCTGTGGGATGTTCCAGAGTCTGTGGACTGAGTAGAGGAGATGTGAGTTGAGTCCATCCAGGCAGCTGAGGCTCAGACAGAATGGACAGGCAATTCCCCCACTCCGCAGGAACAGGGGCCGCACCCTTCTTCTCCTGCCCTTGGATATCAGAACCCTAGGCACTCTGGCCTTCAGAATGCAAGACGCACCAGCAGCCCACCCAGGTTCTCAAGCATTCAGACTAAGCGCTACATCATCTGCTTCCTGGGTCCCGAGATCATTGGAACTGAATTAAGTGTCACCACCAGCATTCCAGGGTCCCCAGTTTGCCAGTGGTCTGGCATGAAACATCTCAATCTCAAACTGCACCAACTAATTCTGCTAATAAATTCTTCCTCATACCTTTCTATGTGTGGCTTCCCTGTTTGGTCTGCCCATACGGCAAACCCTAACTGATACAGATTTAGGAACCAAGGGAGGTTTTAGAGGAACTAAATTTTTAGGAAACATGTTTTTAGAATTGGTTCTCATTAGGCTTGAAAAAAAGCCAGGGATCCCACCTATAGGTCCAGCACTGATGTTTCATGTCATGGGTACTCCTGATTGATCCCTGATAGAAGACAAGGAACTCGGTAACTCTGCATATGATACTCTTAAATATTTGTAGAGCACCAAGGGACATAGCAATACTGACTGGTTGCTCCCAACATCTCTAGACAGAGTGAAGAAGGGAAAGAAGGAGCACAAGGATTTCATTTCTGTCTCCAGCTTCACCTACAGCCCTGAAAGTTTCTAAGTGTGCCCTGGGTCTGACTCATCCTTCTCCTCATCAGAGGTTGAAACTGTTGAAAATCAAGTGCACACCTTCTTCGTGCAGCTTGTTGAATTACAATGCGAGCAGAATGCTCAGCCTCTCAAGATATCTACTGTGAAGACAAGGCCACTGGTTGTGAAAAATTGGCATCGTCTAAGTTGGGACTGGGATGTGTGGGAAGAGCCTGACAAAGCTGGACACAGAGCTTCTGAATTCTGACGAGACTTGTTTGTGTGTGGAAGTGGTTTCTCTGTCCCTACCTCTACCCCACATTGCCTCAATAGTGACTTTCCCACACAACGTGGGATCAGACTTTCCACTTGTGTCTGAGGGGACCAGGCCTGCATTGCCTTTGAAGCCATAATGGCTTCCCCAAGGCAGGTGTCAAACAAAACGCTGATGAGTGTCCTCAGGCCCCAAGTCCCACCTCACTTTGTTTCTAGACCTACAAGAAAGTCCAGCAGGCCTGTAAGGCTAAGACACAAAGTCTGACCCATGAGGAGGTATACTTCACTCCAAAAGCTACCTGAGTTTTTTAGTTTATGCAGAAACCCAGGGACTAAGCCTTCAGTGGATGGTAAAGATATGAAATAACTGTGGGTCTGGTTCCTGCTTTGAGCTCCTGTCTGGTTTCCTCCAATGATGGACTATAACCCATAGGGTGAAATAAACCCTTTCTTCCCCGAGTTAGTTTTGGTCATGGTGTTTATCACAACAGAAAGCAAACTAGGACATGTACCAAATTTATGCAGAAACCCAGGGACTAAGCCTTCAGTGAATGGTAAAGATATGGAATAACTGTGGGTCTGGTTCCTGCTTTGAGCTCCTGTCTGGTTTCCTCCAATGATGGACTATAACCCATAGGGTGAAATAAACCCTTTCTTCCCCGAGTTAGTTTTGGTCATGGTGTTTATCACAACAGAAAGCAAACTAGGACATGTACCAAAGGGTAACCTCAGCAGAGGAGAACTTTAACAATCAAGAGGTTAGGATGACCTGCTCTCCAACTACCAGTCAGCCTCTTTCCCCAGCCATCCTTGTTATCACTTAATAGGCTCATGAGCAAAGTGGCCACGGTGACCGGAATGGACAATATGCATGCACTCAGCAGCATAGACTTCATGGCTCAGCTGGCTATAGCCATTGCTGAGTACCCAATCCTCCAGCACCACCGCCAAATCTGGTACCGGTACAGAACCGTTCCTGGAGGTGATCAGCCACCAACGTGGTGTCAGGCTGATTACACAGGACCACTTCCATCACAGCAGGTGCAGCATCTTGTCCTCACAAGAACAGACACTGAGTACACATTTGCCTTTCCTGCACACAGTTCTTCTGTCCAAACTACGATCCGCAGACCTAAAGAATGCCTTGTCCATGGCTGTGATATTCTGCCCAGCAGCCATTATGACCAAGGAAATCATTGCACCGCCAAAACAGTGTGGCAATGGGCTCGCGCTCACAGAACCCGTGTCTCGTGCTTTCCACCACCATAAAGCAGCTGACTTGATAGAATGTGGAATAATCTAAGACTCGGTCATTTTTTTTTTGCAATGGCTGGAGACTATTACAGAGCTCCAAAACTGGTCAAACACAGAGAATAAGCGTGAGACACTTAAGTGTCTCATCTTAATTGACACATCTTCAATGCAGCCTCTACACATAGGTTAAATGCATCTCTCGCCTCTCACCAGAGATGTTTCCTTATGCAGAAGATGGCGATTAACACAGAAACCCACAACTGGCCAATGTGCAGAGAAGAAGAGGCCACAGAGTGTTTATCACCGATTAGGACCTTATGTCAAACCTTTGCCTCCCAAGGCTCACAGATCATTTTGGAAGAGGAGTCAGAAAGACTGTAAGAGCCAGAGGGAGTGGATGACCACAAGGAAACAGTGTTCCAGACAGCTGGTCAGTTACTCATATGAACTCACAGCAACAGTGACAGTATGCACAAGTCCCATGCAAGTTAAAACCAGACAAATCCCAGCATAGATATAGTGAAATGGGTAAGGAATCCCAACCCAACATAAAGAACCTTTGGCAATTGATGGCTTCTGGGAAGGGGAGAGACACTGTCTTACAGGATGAGACTCTCAGTGGGCCCTGTGAATGGACCCACACTGAAGGACATCTAGGGATACAGACTCTATAGACCGTATATATAGAGAGAGTATATTAAACTGGGTGGGGGTATTAATTGGGAGAGGGGCAGATAGGTGAGAGGATCTAAATATGTGAAAATCTCAAAAATTCAATAAAATAAAACAAAATGAAAGTCTCAGTCATATCACCAGCAAGGCAACAACATCTTGCAGGGCCACAGCAAGGCTCTCCTAAAGGCTGTCTGTGTTCTGAGTCTCATGCAGTGTATGGTGATTTTCCTCCATAACCCCAATTTCAGTCCAGGAATCAGAGGGTGGAGATGGGGTCAGCATCATTCATCACAATTCTTGGTGACCTACTAGAAAAAAATTTCCTTTCCGTTCCTGAAATATTATGCTCTGCTATCTCAGAGATCAGAGTCTCAGATGGAGGAGTACTGCTACCAAGAAACAGAACGATGATGTCACTGAAATGGAAGCTAAGTCTTCCCGATGGGCAGTTTGGGCTCAGTCCAGTACAAATAGCCCAGACCCTCAGGGATGAAGGTGCAGTCATCCTGAAGGATACGGAACCAGGACCAGCCTGTCAAGGGAATGGGAAGTAGGAAAGGGTGGCTGTGAACACAAATGCCAATTACTGCCAGGAATGGTAATTCCATCACTCAGGTGGCAAAGGCAGGAGGATTGCACCTAACTCAAGGTCAGCCTAGTCTGTGTAGTGAGTTCCACGTCAGTCCGGGCTACAGTGAGACTAGATCTTAAAAGCCTAATAAATGTCCTCCTCTGACCTCTGTAGGCATTGCATAACACAGGTGCACTCACATACATGCAGACCATACACTCATACACATAAAATAAAAATAATAAATAAAATTTTTAAAAAAAGAATAAGGTCTAATGACTCTGCTGGGCTCTGGTGCTTCCGTGCTTTGTGGCCTTGAGCACCTGACTCGAGTCCTGGGTCTTGACTTCCTCCAAGTTCTAATTAATTATAATAAATAAATACTAGTTATTTCTCTGTGCCTAGTTACAAAAACGAAACACTGTAGTCATCAGTAATATTTCCCCTCTATTTCATTAAGAATTTGTTTGTGAGGCTGGAGAATAGTTCAGTGATTAAGAGCTCATACAGCTCTTGCAGAGGACCTGAATTTGGTTCTTAACACCCACCTTAAGCAGCTCACGACCACCTGTAGCTCCAACTCCAAAGGGATCAGATGCCTTCTTCTGGCTCCCAGGTAACTGCACACACGTACATCTACCTCTACATGGAGGCATACACATAACTTTTTAAAAGATTACAAAAATAATTTGAGTGTCTGTATAAACACATTTTAAGCAAATATGTCTGTTTTCATTCCTCTCTTAGTCCTGTAATATTTATTGACCTTAGAGATGTAATCCCAGTACTTGGAATGTGGAGGCAGGACTCAGGAGTTCAAGGCCAGCCTTCGCTGCACAGCAAGTTTGAGGCCAGCCCAAATGAGATTTTATTGACCTTTTTTGTGTTGTTAATTTTATATTTAAGTTATGGGATATCAGGGAAAGATAACCTATCATCCCAGGACTCCTCCTCCTCTAAGAAAGGCATTAGTAGAGTAAGAGGGTGTTTTCATCCTGTCATTATCTTTACTTAGAGACTTAACAATGACTCTAAGTGATGCATATGAACACCAAGTTGCCAAAGGGTATTCCAGTGACAGCTAATTTAAACTACTCTGTGTATCATTTGTGTAGTAAAGATGGGTCCATTGTCACTTTGAAATGACTGAGGTGACACAAAATAGAGGGATAATTTCTTTCAGTAAAGTCTGCTACTTCTATAGCTCTGTCTGTTCTGGTGAGAAAAGCCAATACCCAGCGTATTAAAGTGTCTATTAGTACGAACAGGAGTTTATGTCCTCTGCAAACTGGCATGGGAGTGAAATCTAATTGCCAATCTTCTCCTGGGTAAGGCCACGCCTCTGAA
The DNA here is from genome assembly GCF_000622305.1 of Nannospalax galili. Taxonomy (NCBI): domain Eukaryota; kingdom Metazoa; phylum Chordata; class Mammalia; order Rodentia; family Spalacidae; genus Nannospalax; species Nannospalax galili. The sequence goes on from NW_008350120.1 coordinate 202,544, forward strand.
CAGGGTTCAACAGAAGAGGAGGTGTGGGTCCAGGTTGTTAACTATACAGGTGGGACAAGCCTGGCATATCTGCTTTATAGTGACTCTCAACTGAGTTTTAACAAACCTCAAAACTGTTGTCTTGGTGGTGTCCTGTCCTGCATCAAAGGCATCATAAAAGCCCTCCACTGTCCTGCCTTAGACAATACCAACTTTTCCTCAGGTACCAATCACCTTCCTTTGCCCCCATACATCTCCTCCTCACTAGCATGCCTCACCTCTAATTCCTGGCTGAGAGGAAGCACAGGTAAGGGGTAGAGGGTGTCCTTGGGGCAGCTTCTGTTTTCTATTCCCCTCAGAGGTCTCACTACCACCTTGTCAGTGAATCACTGCTATTTACTTAGGGACAATAAATACTTTTGTTTTGACCTTCCACTTCAGAAACAATTGTGAACTGAGTGGATGGTTTATCTACAAATGCAATTTAAATTGAGTAAGTTTCCTTCATAAGAAGATGAATCTGTTTACCCATAATATCCAAAGTTACCCAGGACTCCTCAGAGGTGATGATGCTGTCCCTGGGCCTCCATAGCTGTCCATCTTTTCCATAGCCATCAGAGTTCTAGACATCCAAGACTTAGGGCAGCCAATCTTCAATGCCAGGGGTCCAACCAGTTGCTGGGCAGATACAGTAGGGGTTTGGTGGTGGCCTAGCGCAGCCTTTTGTCCAGTGTCCTGTCTTCTTACACTTAAAGCCAGTTCACTCGGACTTTCGTGGTTCTATCAAGGACATTTCCAATGTGGTATAATTTTAACTTGCCTTTTTTCTTTGTTTTATTCTTTCCTTCTTTCTCTACGTCCTGATTGTTACAGTGAAGGCCAAAGCTAGCAGCTGACGGGTCTGGGATCCCATTTGTAATTTTTGGTTTCCTTCTTATATCAAGACCCGACTGTGTGATGAAATGCGCCTCATTAAGACCTTTCCCTCAGAAGCTGGAAGGGCTTGGCTATTCCCTTTTTCATTCCCCTGATAAGGCTCTCCAGAAAGTCAACATCTCATCTGCCCCCTTCTAGATTTGTTCCTTTTCCGCAGAAGCACAGCAAGCAGCAAGACTTGACTGGCAGGGAGTATCAAAAAGATTGTAAAGATTATTCCCAGGTGTGCTATGTGGGGTTTCCAGCGGCTGTTGGTGACGTGTGTCGGTGAAGTGAGTGGGAAAGACCTGCCTTCAATGTGGTGGACTGCACACAATCAGCTGGAGGCTAGACAGGAGAAAAAGCAGGTTCCCCAGCACTCTCCAGCCCTTCTACATCCTTCCTGGTTCTCCAGAGTTCAGGAACTTTCCACTGCTCATGAGAATGGCTTGTTTTTTCAGACAAAGTTTCTTCCTCGTGTTTCAGAAGATCTTCCCTCATGTAAGATGTGGACCAGCAGCCCATTCACTTTTGTGACATCCTTCTGCAGCTACCAGGTTTTAAAAAAATATTTCTATTGAGTTCTTGTGTGTTTCATACATACAATAGTTCTTAATCAAATTTAGACTCCCCGCCTCCATGCACCGCCCCCCCGTATCCCCCACCAGATTTCATGCTTTCTGTCATATATGTTAAGTCCTATCTGGTCAAGCATGTTTTATCCCTAAAGTAACCAGAAGAGAAAGGAAATGGGTGAGGGATGACACATGCACCGTCAATGAGGGAGGGAGGAGGCATATTTGTACTTCTACAGAATAGAACTTAGGGGCTTGAGAACCCTTGTCTCTTGTCCCTGTGAGGGTCCCTGTCTTCTTCACAAGGGCTCCATCAGACTCATTTCCCATGGCAGTCACTGCATGGGGAAGGGTCTTTAAGGAGAGGCCACCAGTGCCTAGAATGTGATAGATCCTCATAAGTGCTACAAAAAGATAACTTCTTAGTCATGGAGTCTGCCTTCTAGGACAAGTTATAATGCCATTGTGACAGTTGTAATGCCAATTTCCAAAAACAGATTTTCTACCACAAGGAAAAGAGCAGAAGAAGGTGAGGGCTTAGGATGTGACTCACCAGTAGAAGAAGTTCCTCGCTAATCCCGGATGACCCTTTGAAAGAAATTTTCCTTCCGTGTCTGGATACCACTGTCCCCAGGGACATCATATCCTAAAGAGGATGGCGGCCAGTTTGGGAGCCATAGAGACCCAGGTTCAAAGCCTGGTTCTGCCACTCTATTAGCTGTGCAGCCTCGAGAACAATGCCTATTTAGCTGGGCTAGTTCTAAGAGTAAAGAAGGTCCATTGCAAAAGCCCCCAGTGCAGGGGGCCAGGAAGCCTAGGGGATGGTAGGCCTGAGTATTGATATTTGATCGTTCCTTGGTCGAATTCATACCTTCCCGTATTTGTGTGAAGAAGACCCTCCAGCTACACAGAAAAGCTGCCCGGTGGCCCCTGGGTGTCCCATTGTCCTCACCTTAGCAGAGCCTACATGGACTGAAACTTTTCAAACAAAACTTGCCAAATCCATGGGCAGAAATCAAATGCATGGCAAGTGGGGAGCCTCATACAGGGCGGGAGCACAGCCATCAACGGCCACGCAAGATGCTCTCCAAGCCTGGCCTCACCCAGCTGGAAGAACTCCATCATGGTCTGAGTTATTTTCCCTTCAGCTTTCTGTTCGTGTAGACAATATATACGGTGTTTTATTTTTCTTGCTGTCTACGAAATCTCCAACAGCCTTTAGCAAAATATAAGAAGTCCCTAAGCTGGAGAAGTATCCCCTGGAGCACTTCAGTGGTGAGGAGCCAGGGTCAGGCTCTCTTGTACTGGCTTAAAATAAGAAGCTAGAAACTATTTGGGTGGGAAAAAATTAAGTGCTACAAAAAGATAACTTCTTAGTCATGGAGTCTGCCTTCTAGGACAAGTTATAATGCCATTGTGACAGTTGTAATGCCAAGATATATTGAGGTGTAAGATTTGTTTGAAAAGATTCTAAAGTATATAGAAATAATTATGTGAATATACCTAAAACACAGTGTGCTTACCACTGTGAAGGGTATTTTTTTTCAAATATCCATCCTAAAACAGACACGCAAACCTCTTTCCAAAAACAGATTTTCTACCACAAGGAAAAGAGCAGAAGAAGGTGAGGGCTTAGGATGTGACTCACCAGTAGAAGAAGTTCCTCGCTAATCCCGGATGACCCTTTGAAAGAAATTTTCCTTCCGTGTCTGGATACCACTGTCCCCAGGGACATCATATCCTAAAGAGGATGGCGGCCAGTTTGGGAGCCATAGAGACCCAGGTTCAAAGCCTGGTTCTGCCACTCTATTAGCTGTGCAGCCTCGAGAACAATGCCTATTTAGCTGGGCTAGTTCTAAGAGTAAAGAAGGTCCATTGCAAAAGCCCCCAGTGCAGGGGGCCAGGAAGCCTAGGGGATGGTAGGCCTGAGTATTGATATTTGATCGTTCCTTGGTCAAATTCATACCTTCCCATATTTGTGTGAAGAAGACCCTCCGGCTACACAGAAAAGCTGCCCGGTGGCCCCTGGGTGTCCCACTGTCCTCACCTTAGCAGAGCCTACAGCCTACA
>NW_008350120.1:206475-216597 GCF_000622305.1 Nannospalax galili
CAAGATGCTCTCCAAGCCTGGCCTCACCCAGCTGGAAGAACTCCATCATAGTCTGAGTTATTTTCCCTTCAGCTTTCTGTTCGTGTAGACAATATATACGGTGTTTTATTTTTCTTGCTGTCTACGAAATCTCCAACAGCCTTTAGCAAAATATAAGAAGTCCCTAAGCTGGAGAAGTATCCCCTGGAGCACTTCAGTGGTGAGGAGCCAGGGTCAGGCTCTCTTGTACTGTGTGTATCCATGTGTCCACACATCTACACACACATGGAGACCAGAATTCAATGTCAAGTGTTTCGACTCCTCTGCACCTTAGTTTTTTTTTATTTTTTCTTGAAATTTGTGATTTTCATAGAATATAATTTGATGGTATTTAGATCCCCTCCCCTATCTACCCTCCCCTACTGTCCCCACCCAGTTTAATGTTCTCACTCTCATATATTAATCACTTTTTTTTAAATCACTTTTCATAGTGTATATGTATATACTTTAAGGAGTATAGTGATAGGTTTCCATGTGGCTTATTCTAAAGGGCTTTAATGTTGGTTATTCCTCCCCATAGTCCTTTCTCTGCCCACCTGAGTATTTTGAGACACGGTCTCTCCCTGAACCTGGAATTTGCCTATTGGCTAGACTGACCTGCAAGTCCTAGGATGGTGGTGTCTCTGCATCCCCAGTGCTAGGGTTACAGGAGTGGACCAGCAAACCTTGTCATATTTTCCTTTAATGTGGTCTTGGCCTAGGGCTTCCTGCTTCAGCAAGTGAAGAGTTTAAGAGGAACAGAGATACAAGACTGGAACCAGAGGGGGAAGGAATTGCACCATAAGGGTTAAGTCCGGACCGAGCAATCTGAGACTTTGACCTGGTAGTTGCTGTTGCTGCCCGGCTGCCTGGAGCAACTCTTCCTGGTACCTCTGATAATGGGCCTTCAGGGCCCTCTGCATTGGACCCCGCTCTTTTACCTTCATCCTATCAACACTGTTAACCCAGCTTCACTCCGGCCAGGCTGGCCCCACTGCTCATCATGCCTACTTCTCCTCCTCCTTCTTGACCTATTGACCTAAGCCAGGGCTATCTATGCACATGGCAGTGCCTAGCAGAAAATGGAAACCTGGTGCCCCACTGAAAGGAATGTAATGACAGGAAGGGCAGAGCTCCAAATCAAGTGCAGGCCCTTCCGGCTCCCTGGGACATGTCCAGCTGTCCTTGCCCAAGGAAAGGCCTGCGATGTTCCACGAAGGCACGTCCCTGTGACCCTGACATAGAAAGTGAGTGAACCTCAAGTGCCACACCAGCGATAACATCAGAAGTAAACTCTGAGGTGCAGAGTGAACTCACAGGCAAAAGCCTGCACAGAGGCTTTTTCTCATGAAGTTGGGGGTGGAAATAGGCTGAGGAAGGGATGTGGGGAGAGGCATGAGGGAGAGGTGTGGGGAAAGTTTGGGAAGCACTGACAGAGCAGACAGCTGCCAGCACTTTACCCACTGAGCCATCTCCCAGCCCCTCTCTTGCATCTCTGAGGTGCTAGTTACCAACTGAAATGGACTGTTGCCAGTTAGGTCCCTCTGTACCTTCCACTAGGTGTTTAAGACTGAAGAGCCAGCCAAAGCCTGGCCATTTCCCTTTTGACTAGTCAGGCCCATCAAGGCTCCTTAGGGCCCTGGAAGAGCCAGTTGGCACCTTTTGTATTTTCCTCTACCAGTTGTCATCAGCAGGGAGGGGTTGGGGGTCTCACTGAGCATGCGGCTTCCCTTGGATGCACTGAGGGTGCCCCTCTCCCCAGTGACTGTCTTTCTCACATAATAGACAGTTGTTAAAGTTCAGCTTTGGGGTTCCTCATGATCTCCCTGGTCATACGTTGGGTGGCTCATTGTGAGTCTAGGATCAGTTTAGGAGGGGTCTAGTCCTGGCTGACTGCAGAGGGCAAAGGCTTTCTTGTCCCTTGGCTCTGGCCTCCTCTCTTTAGTCACTAACCACTCAGAAGGCCAGTTCCACCAACCTTGAAGGGGGAGTACTAGGTTTCAATTTTAGCTTTTGCAATTTTAAAAAATATTTTATTATTTTTATTTTATGTGTATGAATGTATTGCCTGCATGTATGTAAGTGCACCTGTGTCATACAATGCCCACAGAGGTCAGAAGAAGGCATCAGATTCCCCTGGAACTGGAGTTAAGGACAGAAGTTAGCCACCATGTGGGTGCTGGGGATCGAACCCGGGTCCTCTGCAAGAGCAGCCAGTGCTCTTAACCACTGAGCCTTCTCTCCAGTCCCTGGACAAAATTTTAAATGGACTTAAATCTCATTTGGGGGTGGGGCGCTGTGCTAACATTCTGAAACACATTTGAAATTTTATATACAAAGTCACTTTCACCCAGTTAGAAAAATTAAATGACCCGTGTACTTCTGAACAGCACTAATGAGACTTAGTAAGTTATCAAAAAAGAAGCTGGGAGGGGATGTTTTCGGGGAATATGAGGAGAGTTGGAAGGAGGAAGTGGGGGTTGGTACGATGGCATTTCATTGCATATATGTATGAAATTTTCAAGGAATAAAACTTTAAATGGCATATGTAAAACTCTTATCTGATTTTGTCTTTTAACAATAAATAAAATATTTTAAGATAAGTTAAAATGTACTTGTTTACAGGTCTAGCCCCTAGCTGATCAGTGTCCGATGTCTAATCATTTTAATTATCAGAATGACCTTGCATAGAAGGTACAGTGTTAGGATAGTGTTTAATTATTTTATCTTTAAAATTATTGGAATTATTGCTAATGACCATACAGAGACTGTTACTTGATATACAGGTGTGTTTCCCATTTTCTTTTGAGCCCAGGACATATTTATTTTATAATAAAATAGATAAAAATCAAATATAAAGCATATTACTATTTGTACTTTATACATTGAGATTATACTGAAATTTATTAATTTAACACTAGTTAAAATAAGCATTCAATTACTTATTTTGAAAATGTCAAGGACACAATTAAAATGAACCTTTTCTTCCATCAGAAAAAATAACTTCTGGAGTAAATAATGATACAGCAACCACTTCCAATTCAAAGCACCAGGTCATGTCTGGAGATGTAGCACACAAGCACACGAGGCCTTGGGCTGAATTCCAGCACCACGAAACACCAAGTTTTCACCTCCTGCTTCTTAGACCATTCTGATGTGTCCTTTTTAATCTACTGATAAGGGACTCTTAGAGTGCAACTGAGGCTTTCCCAGCTCTTGATGAGCTTAGTTCTAGGTGTTAGGGTCCTGGACAATCTATGAGGGTTTTTTATTTGTTTGATTGGTTTTTTTTTGAAACAGAGTCCTGCTGTCCCTGACTATCCTAGAACTCAGTATGTAGACAATGCTGGTCTCAAATTTGTGGAGATCCTCTGGCCCCTGCCTCCCAAGTGCTGGAATTACAAGGCATGAGCTATTACACTTGGCTTTTTAACTTATTCTCCCCCAGGCTGGCCTCAAACTTACTATGATCTAAGGACAACCTTAACCTCAATCCTCCTGTCTCCACCTCCCCAGTGCTGGGATTCAGGAGCACATCAAAACTGGCTCTGTGTGTGTGTATGTGTGTGTGTGTGTGTGTGTGTGTGCTCCAGAGATCTAAACTCAAGTCTTCATGCTTGTTTGTAAGCGCTTTACCCACTGAGCCATCTCCCAGCCCCTCTCTTGCAGTTTTGGGGTACTAGCTGCAGGCTGGAATGTGGCCTCCTGCCAGGTTAACTGCCTTCTGAGACCCAAATGGAATGCAAATGTCCACCAACCCCGTGAAGCTGGCTTTGTCCTCAGTTACCCTCAGACCCAGGATTGGGATTGCAGGCACCTAGCACCACAGTACTTGTCTTCCTTGTGACTAGAGAGGATTTTTCCTTGTGTGGATAAGGAGCATGCCAGGCACGGTGACTCACACTTTTAATCCCAGCACTCAGGAGGCAGAGTGTACTTACCAAGTTCCAGGCCAGCCAGGGCTACACAGTGAGACTATGTCTCAAAAAAATGAGAGGGGAGGAACAGTAGCCTGTTCAGTCTAAAATCTTACGTTTACTGATTTAGTGTGTGTGTGTGTGTGTGTGTGTGTGTGTGTGTGTGTGTGTTTGCTTGCTCACATGGGTGTGATACCCACAGCACTCATACGGAGGTCAGAGAACAATTAGTGGGAATTGGCTTTCTCCTTCTATCCTATGGGTTTCCAGGACTGGACTCGGGTCGTCAGGTTTGGCATCATTCCACTATCCAACTTTTTTTTCCAACCAATTCATTTTTTGACATCACTCTGCATCTGGCAGGTTCTAGCCCTGAAGTAAGTAGAAAGATGAAGGATAGGAAGGGCAGGGATAAGGGCTGGGCACATTCCAGACATATTTGTACTTTTACAGAATGGGAATTAAAGGCTTGAAATTTGGCTCTCGCTTGTCCCCATGAGGGGTCCTGTCTACTTCACTCCTGGTGACTGGTAGGACCTGCTATGTGTAGAGCTCAGTAGAAGACGAGAACATTAGGAATATTAGGGTAACAGTGGGAAGCACTAAGTCAAGTGCAGGTCCTTCTGAGTGTGGGGGCTGGGAGACCAGGAGAGCAGCGACTAGGACATGCCCAGATAGCCTAAGTTAAGGGTCTGTGATGCAGTATGAAGGCACTCCCTGGCATCACTCATGGCCCACTCTAAAGCTTCTTATATGTTGGGATCCACACTACCTAGGCAGGCTTCTTTCTTAGAAGCCACACGGAGGGCTGGGGAGACAGTTCAGCGACAGTGTGCTCGCCTAACGTGTGTGAGGCCCTAGTTTCAATTCCTAGCTCTGAAAAACAAAGAATTCCACTTGAGAGGTGAGCCTTTCCTATACCAAATTTCTCTCTCAGCTTTCCTGTGTGTGTCATCTGTCCACTCATTTCCTCAAGTAAACAAATAAACAAACAAAACCACAAACAAAGGTGAGCACTCACTGCATGCCACAGCTTATCTGACATTTGAATAAATTCAGATACAGTTCCTGACCTGTAGAAACTTACGGAGAGGCCATAGAAGGCTGAAGGAGGAGGTTAGGTGCTGGATCTAAAGGAGAGATTGAGTAATTGAGAGTTTATCCAGTGGACGACTTGAACTCAGCAAGAGGGAAGAGAAGTGGTCAGATCTGTGTTCTAGTGGAAGTGTTAAAGGACAGACCTGGGGGCTCCAGATGACAGCCTGGAGCAGGGCTCAGATCTGCTGCCGTGTTTAGATACAAACCATCAGGCCTTAATTGTCAAGCAGTAGTTCTCAAACAGAGAGCAGTCTGGCCTCCCGGGAAATGACAGGCAATGTGGGCAGATGGTGGACATCTATGTCCCAGTACTTGGGAGGTTGAAGCAGAAGGATCATGAGTTCAAGGGCAGCCTGGGGATATACAGTGAGTTCAAGTCCAGCCTGTACTACAGAGCAAGATCCTGTCTCAGAGAGCCCAAAAGAAAAAGGAAAACCTGACAGTGTCAGAAGACATTGTCTCTTGTCACAACTAGGGTGCTGGGTGGTACAGGGATCTCTGCAGAGGCCAGGGAGGCTGCCAAACATCCTGCAGGGCACAGGACACCCAAAAACTCAGCTGACAGGTTCAAAGTGAGGTTGAAATACCCTGTTAGAGACAGAGATAAGAAAGATGAGAGACCAGGGAGGAGCCCAGAGCTACTTAGGAATAAACACAGAGAAACGTCTTCACGGCTGACTAGGCCTGGACAAGAGCTGCTCTTCCGTGAATGAAGGTTCCGTCACAGTGTATTCCCAGTGGTGCCCGGGATCAACCACAGATTGCTGGAGAGTCTCACAGTGAAGGAGTGGGCCCACTGGGGAGAGTAGCTGGCATGGCTTTCTCCAGCAGGTCCAAGCCCAACACTGCTTGAAAACCAGCTGGTTCCGAAAGCTTCCATTCCTGACATACCAATGGCTCCTTCATTTGAACAGAACAGAAAGTCAAGCGCTTCAAAAAGAGAAGGTGGGGATAGAGATACCTTTTAAGTGAACTAAGATGAGCTAAGTGAGCTAAAAGCATTACCTATCTTAAGGAGCAGAACCAGGAGAAACTCTCAGCCTGTTACATGTATTCATCACAACTCCACTCAGGCCACCTCCAAGAGTCCCCTCCCCCCACCTCTAATCTGCCCATCGGGCCTCCTGGCAGGAGTAATACAGCCAGCAACAGTATCTTAATCACCTGCTGAGTGATTTCTGCGTCGATGACGTTAAATGCTTTCCGTACATTTATTTTATCCGGCTTCTCAGATAGAACTCAGATATCAAACTCTTCCTATTTACTCTTTGTTATTATTCCCATTTTACAGATGAGAAAAACAAGATTTATAAATTTATCTCCTTTTTCCACTTTAACACCAACATGTGGAGTCTGAATTTGAACCCAGGCCCTTTGGTGCTACATCCTAAGCCAGTAACCACTCCTCTATATATCCCTCAAGAGTGTGCTTACCAAAGGGCTGACGCAAAGGGAACGGCTGTCAAGGAATTTTCAACATGTTACATGCTGACTCCAGTAGGCATCATAATGTCAGGCTCAACAAGACCCGCTGTAGCCTTGGTCAAGGTCACGCCCCACCAAGACAAGTCTTCGTAGACTCAAAGACTAGCATCCAGTTTTAATTTGGTTTCTTGATTTTCTGGTCTCTTGGGGTTTTCCTTTTCTCCTTTGCAAATCCAGTACACATTTCATGAGGCAGTTACTAAAGAGTGTTCTGGGGAAGGAAGAATTCTGCTGCATCAACTGCCAAGCCTAGAGCCACCAGACAGCTTCAGGAGGGCAGCATGCAGGATCTGACTATGAAGCTCCCGCCAGCCAGGTGTGGGCAGCAAAGGTGCACAGGGCAGCTGGCCCCTGATCCCTCAGGAGGGTCACCACGCTTTCTCCATCTTTGCCCTCCATGTGTCTTTGGATCAATGTCAGGGTCCAGAAGTAGGAACAGGAAGCAGACAGTGGCACGCCCAAGGAGCATCCTCACTCAGTGACTTGCTTGGCCCCTCTGGGAAGAAGCCCTGCCAGAAAGTTTGATGTTACCTCCCCTCCCTGCCTTGTGTTCCACATTCCTCTCCTCAGCAAGATGCTGACCTTGTTTCCAAGCCCATCTGGAATCTGACGCCTCTCACCACATCCACCCCACGACCCTGAGCATAGCATCATCACCCACCAGTATTCCGAAAGCATCTCCGAATCTGCTTCCTTCACACGAACACCCTTCATGCATCCGATTCCCAGAGGCACCTGCTCAAGGGCATGTCAGATGCTGCCTTGTGTGAACCTTCCAAAGGCTCCTCACCACCCAGAGCAAAAACCGAAGTCTCATGACGACCGTTCAGGACCTGGTCCCTGTCCCACCTCCCACCACTCGCCCCACTTTATCCCACATTCAGGGAAATGCTTTCTGCCAGGCATACCTCCATGGCTCCCTTCTGAAGGTCACCGCCAAATGTCACCTTCTCCCTGAGGCCATTTTGGAACCCTCTTTCTCAAAGGACGGGCCCTCCCTTACCTCCCTGTAGCCCTGTCCCTGCTACATTTTCCCTTGAGCACTTGCCCTCTCCAGCATTCTGTACCCATTGCTGCCTCCTCTGGAAGACACCTCTGTGAGCTCTTCACCCACCTCTGCCTGAGACCACACACACTCAGAGCCTCATTAGGTCAAGTGGATAGCTCATCCACAGCTACAACACAGCAGGCACCCTGCAGGAGGGTGAACAAGGGGACAGTCACTCAAGCAGCACCAGAGGGGTCTTGCTCTGCTCTTCCTCCCACGCCCAGCACGCCATTTGCTGTGTGGTATGTCTTCCCAGAAGTAGAAACACTGATCCAGGAGGGTTAGTTGAGGCTGGTCACACAAGCATCAACATAAGCCAACTCCAACTACTAGGGCTGCAAACTTACAACAGGAGGCAAGTGATCACATTGTTCATAAAGTCTCAGCAGGTTGGGATAATGGGGGGGCGGGGCATCTGAAGGCCAAGGTCCCAGGTGCCAACCCTTTGCAAGGCCTCCCAGGGATTAGGCCTGCTCCCTCAATTTATGGGTCTACTTGTTTGGTGCTGTTTACTGCTTCTCTCTCCTCACTAAAACATGAGCTGCTGGGTTGTTTACCAGTGTCTCACAGTTCTTGGCAAAATGCCTAGCACAGTGCTCCATAAACATCTGCATATGAGAGACTACCAAGTTCAAACCTATGGCCAGTGGTGGACACAGAGTAGAAACTTGGCCATGTTCTCTCTTGTCAGAGTGGGGTTGCCCAAGTCCTCTGGACCTCACCAGGATGCTTGCTTTTAGAAAGCGATTGAATTTTCTCTTTGCAAATTCATGTTCCTTAGTACAGGACAAAGCCTATGACACTGACTTTGTAGCTTTAAAGGTCTAACCCAGTGACCTCTCTAGCCCACCTCCAGCCATGGGTCATTCCTTCCCTGTGGTTCTACAGAAACAATCCCAACTTCTAGATTATCCCAATCAGTCTCTGGGTATAGGGCAGGGAAGGGCAGGGAAGAGCATGGGAGGGAAACATCATATCACCTGAAACTGGAACACCAAAATCCAGCAATGGGACATCTGTGAGCCAGGATCTCTGGCCAACTAGTCCCAGGACTCTGCATTGACTTCACATACTGTATTACCTCCCCAATCTCCCAGGTGGCATCTGTCTGTCCCCAAGTGCTTCACTTCTGTTCCTTTAAGAAAGGCAGGCAGCTGAGAACACAAAGGTTACAATCTTTGCCCAAGTGTTATCTATGATTGTCACCAATCATTAACTGCAGGAAGGGAAGGACTGTGCCTCAGAAGCTGAGGTCATCAATAATAGGAAGGGACTAGCTGCTGGGCATGTGGCATAGTGAGCCAGGGAAAGACGGTGGAAAGGCCACAGAGCCTGAATCCTGGGGCCTCACATCTCAGTTTCCTCAACCACCATCTTTGTTAAACGTAAGTCAAAACCCAATGGCCTCAGCTTGGAGAGATGGCTCAGTGGTTAAGAGCACCGGCTGCTCTTACATAGGACCAGGGTTCAGTTCTCACCATCCACATAGCAGCCAACAACCATCCATAACCCCAGGTCAAGGGGATTCAACATCCTTTCCTGCTTCTGGAGGCATTGCACAATGTGGTGCACTGACATACACACAGGCAAAACATTCATACAAATAAAATAAAAATAAATTTTTAAAAATGAAAAATAGCCCTTTGCCTCCCTGGGCTGCACAGCCTCCAGTGTCCTGGTGCCAGCATCTTTCCTGGGTAAGTCCAGGGGCACCCACCACACCTTGACCCCACCCAAGCCTCAGTCACCCTCCCAGCTCCCCCACCCCATCTTTCCTCCTAGCCTAGCCAGACCAACCCAGTTCCTCCCAGTAATCTCCAGGAGCCTTCGGGGCCTCTTCCTGTCCCCACCTCGCTTTACTTCCCTGGGTGACAGCTACCAGCTTCCAGAGACCAGCATCTTTCCTGGGATCTGCTCCCAGGCCAGCCCAACCCCCAAATTCTTGAGGGCAGCATCTTTACTGGAAGGATGCAGACCTTAGGAGAAAGCCTGAGAGCATCTGATCCTCATCTGACTTGGGCCTCTCTGGGAACTCCTTAAGACAAAAGCCATTTGGCCACTGCAGTATAAAATCAAAAGAGAGAAGCTGAAGTCTAGACCAACCAGCTTTTCGTGCCCAACAAGTAGACCACAAAGGTACATAAAGTTTACAAAAAGAAGCAGATCTAAACTCAACAAAGGAAGGCTTGAGGCTCACACAAGAATCAGAAACTACAAAAGAAATTCACATGTCAAAGTCACAGAGAAAAACTAATAACATGAAAAGCCAAAATAATATATACCCACCAAATAACAATAGTCTTCTAGAGGAGTACAATAAGAACCCCCTAGAGAAAATGCTGGACATGGAACTCAGAAGAACAATTATAAATATGATAAAATAATTCAATGAATTTAAAGAACACATAAAGAAATCAAAGAACTGAAGGAAGAACGATAGGGTTAAACTTCTGAAAGAATTCAGAAAAGAGTTAGAAATACTAAAGACTACTCAGGCTGAAATGAAGAAGGAAGTGAAACACTCAGTAAGCCAATTAGAAATGACAGGAGAAAGCC
>NW_008350120.1:216783-221336 GCF_000622305.1 Nannospalax galili
GGAAGGAGAAGAATCCCAAGATAATGGCATGGACCAGATCTTCAACAGGATTGTAGAAGAAAATTTCCCAAAATTAAAGAAAGACATGCCCGTACGAATACAAGAAGCATATAGAACACCAGGGACCAGAAAGAAACTCTCCACGGCACATCACAGTAAAAACACTAAACGTACAGAACAAAGAGACAATACTGAAAGCTGCAAAAGAAAAACAAGTCACATATAAAGGAAAACCCATCAGGGTTACAGCTGACTTTTCAGTGCAAACTATGAAAGCCAGAAGAGCCTGGACCAAAGTATTCCCAGTTCTAAATGGCCACAGATGCCAACCCAGATTACTATACCCAGCCAAAATGTCTATTATAGTCGAAGGGGAAAGAAAAATCTTCCATGACATAAATAGGCTGAAAGAATTCATGTCCACAAAACCAGCCTTTCAGAGTTTTCCTGAAGCAAAACAAAGAGCTGAAGAAAAGAACAACTATACACAAGGGGTGACAGAAAGAAACTTAATGAAGGTATAACTGTGGAAAAGTACAGCTATATCAAGAATGTGAACAGAAATAAAAATGACAATACACATCTTTCATTAATAACTTTAAATATCAATGGACCAAACTCCCCAGTCAAAAGTCACAGACTAGTTGAATGGATTAAGAAATAAAACCCATCTTTTTGTTGTCTGTAAGAAACTCATCTCACGTTCAAGGACAGGCACTACCTTAAGGTGAAATGATGGGAAAAAACATACCAAGAGAAAGGTACTAAGAAAAAAGCAGTCATTGCAGTTCTAATATCTGATAAAATAGACTTTATGCTAAAACTAATCAGAAGAGATAAAGAGGGCCACTTCATTCTGATCAAAGGAACAATAAACCAAGAAGATATTACAATCATGAACATATATTCACCAACTTTGGCACACCCAACTTCATAAAAATAGTACTACAGGACTTTAAGACCCATATTAATCCCAACTCATTAATAGTATGGGACTTAAATACCCCATTATCTCCATTAAATAGGTCAACAGGACAGAGAATTAACAGAGAGACATCTGAATTAAACAACACCATATATCAAATGGACCTAACAGACATCTACCGAATATTCCACCCAAGCATCTAAGAATATAATTTCTATTCAGCGCCCCATGGAACCATCTCCAAAACTGACCATATACTGGGGCACAAAACAAACCTCAACAAATACAAAAGTATTTAGATAATTTCATGCATTCTATCAGACCACAGTGCAATGAAGCTTAAAATCAACACCAGAAGAAGCCCTAGTAAACACATGAGCACATGGAGATTAAGCAACACACTCCTGAATGATGAATGGGTCAAAGAAGAACTTAAGAAAGAAACAAAAGTATTCCTGGAACTAAATGAAAAGGACAATACAACACAATAAAACCTCTGGGACACACTGAAAGCAGTTCTTAGAGGGAAGTTTTAGCTCTAAGTGCCTACATTAAAAAATCAGAAAGAGCACAAATAAATGACTTAACACTGCAACTCATGACACTTGAAAAGCAACAACAAATGAAACCCAAACCCAGCAGACAAAAAGAAATAACAAAAATCAGAGCAGAAATTAATGAAATAGAAATAAAGAAAACAATGCAAAGAATCCAAGAATCCAAGAGTTGGTTCTTTGAGAAGATAAACAAGATTGATAGACCGCTAGCCCAGTTAACCGAAAGAAAGAAAGGAAGAAAGAGCACCTCCAAATCAACAAAATCAGAGATGAAAGGGGAAACAACACAACAGACACCAGAAAGATACAGAACATTATAAGGGAATACTTTAAAAACCTATATGCTACTAAATTTGAACACCTAAAAGAAATGGACGGATATCTAAAGGCATGGGAACCACCAAAACTAAACCAGGAAGAGATTAACAGCTTAAACTAAAGACCCATAACACATAAGGAAATTGAAACATCAATACAAAACCTCCCAACTAAAAAAAAAAAGCCCAGGACCAGATGGATTTACAGCAGAATTCTATCAGACATTTAAGGAAGATCTACATCCAATACTACTTAATTTATTCAAAAAGATAGGAATGGAAGGAAAACTTCCAATTTTCTTCTATGAAGGCAGTATCACTCTAATGCCAAAGCCAGGTAAAGACACAAGCAAAAAAGAAAACTATAGACCCATATCCTTAATGAACATAGATGCAAAAATTCTCCACAAAATACTTACAAACCACTTACAGACATACATCAAAAAGATCATCCACCATGATCAAGTAGGATTTATCCCAGAGATGCAGGGATGGTTCAGTATACCTAAGTCAATAAACAGCATAAATCATATAAATGGGCTCAAAGAAAAGAACCACATGGTCATCTCAATAGATGCAGAGAAGGCCTTTGACAAAATTCAACATGCATTTATGTTCAAAGTCCTAGAGTGAATTGAATTGGAGGAAACATACCTCAATATAATTAAAGCCATATACAACAAACCCATAGCCAACATCATTCTAAATGGAGAAAGACTGGAAGCATTCCCATTGAAATCAGGAACCAGGAACCAGACTTCACTATCTCCACTCCTTTTCAAGATAGGGCTTGAAACTTGCAAGAGCAGTAAGACAAGAGAAGGAAACTAAAGGAGTAATAACTGGAAAAGAAGAGATCAAATTATCCCTTTTTGCAGATGCAAAGTGGCAGGTTACAAAATAAACCTACAAAAGTGTGTAGCCTTTCTATATACCAATAACAAGCAATCAGAGAAAGAGCACATGGAAACACTCCCCTTCAAAATACCTGCAAAAAATAAAATAAAATATCTCGGAATAAACTGACCAAAGATATTAAAGACCTCTACAATGAAAAATTTAAATCTTTGAAGAAAGAGATTGGGGAAGACACCAGAAGTTGGAAGGACTTCCCTTGCTCACAGATTGGAACTATTAATATTTTGAAAATGACCATCCTACCAACACAATAGCTGCAAAAAAAATAAAATATCTCAGAATAAAACTGACCAAAGACATTAAAGAGCTCTACAATGAAAATTTTAAATCTTTAAAGAAAGATATTGAGGAAGACATCAGAAGATGGAAGGACCTCCCATGCTCATGGATTGGAAGAATTAATATTGTGAAAATGACCATCCTACCAAATGCCATTTATAGATTCAATGCAATGCCAATCAAAATCCCCATGACATTTTTCACAGAATTGGAAAAAAAATCCTAAGATTCATATGGAAGCACAAAAGATCTCGGATAGCCAAAGCAACCCTGAGCACTAAGAGTAATGGTGGGGGGATTACTACACCAGATTTTAAGCTGTATTACAGAGCTATAGTCATAAAAACAACATGGTACTGGCACAAAAATAGACCCATAGATCGATGGAACAAAATTGAAAACCCAAATATGAGTAATATGATTTCATCCACCTGATATTTGACAAAGGGGCCAGGAATATTCACTGGAGGAAAGACAGCATGTTCAGCAAATGGTGCTGGCAAAACTGGATCTCCACCTGTAGAAGAATGGAATTAAACCCTTATCTTTCACCCTGCACAAAAGTCAACTCCAAATGGATCAAAGACCTCAATGTGAAGCCTGAAACTCTGAAACTGTTAGAAGAAAACATTGGCAATAACCTATAAGATATAGGTGTAGGAAAGGATTTTCTAAACTGGACATCAATTGCTCAGGAAACAATGTCAACTATCAACAAATGGGACCTCATTAAACTAAAAAGCTTCTGCACAGCAAAAGAAGCAACACACAGAATGGGAGAAAATCTTCACCAGCAACACATCTGACAGAGTTTTAACATCCAGAATATATAATGAACTCAAAAAACAAAGAATCAAGAAAGAAAGTAACCCAATTAAAAGATAGGCTAAGGAGCTGAACAGAGAGTTCTCAAAAGAAGAAATAAAAATGGCTAAGAAGCATTTTTAAAGGTCTTCAACATCACTAGTAATTGGGAAAATTCAAATTAAAACCACTTTAAGATTTCCTCTTACTCCAAACAGACTGGCTAAGATCAAGAGAACAAACAATTCCAAATGTTGGAGAGGATGTGGGGAAAGGGAACACTCATCCACTGCTGATGCGGCTGCAAACTTGTTCAACCCCTACGGAAAGCAGTGTGGAGAACTCTTAAAAAACTACTAATGAACCTACCATTTGACCCAGTTATACCACTCCTTGGCATATACCCAAAAAACTCATCCTATTGCAGAGACACTTGTGCATCCATGTTTGTTGCTGCTCTTTTCACAATAGCTAAGAGATGGAAGCAACCTAAGTGTCCCTCAATTGGCGAGTGGATAATGAAAATGTGGTTCATTTATACGATGGAGTTTTACTCAGTAGTAAAGAAAGATGAAATCATGAAATTTGCAGGTAAATGGGTGGAACTAGAAACTGTTATACTAAGTGAAATAACACAGACTCAAAAAAAAAAAAAATCGACATATGTTCTCCCTCATATGTGGATCCTAGAACCAGACTCTGGTAAGTGAGTATGTAACCAGACATAACTACAGGAACCAGGATAATGGAAAG
>NW_008350120.1:221369-240346 GCF_000622305.1 Nannospalax galili
CCTCTCTTGAGCTCCTTCTTTCCCTTTATCCCCTAGGTTCCTTGTATACCCTTCCCTCCCTCCTCGGAAAACCATGATGGGGGGGTGAGTCAATGCAAGAGATAAATAATGCCTAGCTAGTTTTAAAAAACCAGAGGGAGCCATATTAGTCCAACAACCTACTGACAAGTTATACACACAACTACATCAAGGAATATAATATCTGTCTAGGCAAGGTTTATCTGAGACTGTTTGGTCTTTTCCCAAGCTTTATTTACATGGCACATGGTGGAACTAACCTTCTTGGATGTTTAACAGTCATACTTTGAGGCCTGTAATAATTTGGTCAGAGGGACATAAAGGACAGTTTTTGCTCCTTGCCCTCCTAAGTTGACTAAGTTCCAGGGGACTATGAACATCTCTCAAAATGTCCTGTAACTGTGGTGAGTCACCTGTCCTCTTGATCAAGGAGGCCATGGAGACCCCATCAAATGGACTTGTACTAGTGTCCAGTCTACAAAGAGGTGGGTCAACACAGAGGAAACATTTCCTCCATGCTTCCAAGCGAAGCCAAGACCTTTGACTTTATCTTCACATAGGTGGAACTGGTAAAAGAAATGAGCCAGGGGCTCCTCCAAAGCCCATGTGACCCCTGAGGAACAGATCCTCAAACGGCCTTAAGAGTAAGAATAAATTGGTTTATCTGGGCCAACTGTAGGGTCTTAAACACCCAAAAGGAAAGTATAACAAAAGATTGAAGAGGTCAATATAATTTTTTATTGTCCATATGTAGCTAAAGGCTACATAACAAGAAACAATGTCAGACAGGTGATTCCTTCCTTTGAGTTGTTGGCCAGGGTGGCCCAAGAGACTCCCAGACAGTAACCCAGCATAGAATTGGGAAAATGAACAGCAGACCCCAATCTTATCTAAAGAACTATTGACAACTGATTGCTGCTAGATGAGGAACAGCTGATCGTCCTAAAACAAGGATCTCTAGATAGACTGACTAGATTCAGTGGATGGACAAGCTCTGAGGAATGGCTAAGGGTGCTGACAACACAGTGGACAGTAACAGGGATGACAGAGTATTTTGGCTCCAGTGGGGCAGTGGTGGAGACTATGGGAGGGTCCCTATACACACACAAAAAAAATCAACAAGTAAAAAAATGAGTTATATTTGAGAAAGAAGCATAAAAATTTACTTCATGTTAATTAGTAGAGGTGATAAACATTACCATTGAAATCCACCTGATGACTTTTATATCCATAGTCAGGTGCCAAGGATCTGAGTATAACCGACTGACTAGTAATAATCAGATACACAGAGATTAGACACACATGTCCAACCATCTAAGTGTTAGTTGCATTAAAAATAAGTCTTTCTGGCTGGGCATGGTGGCACACACCTTTAGTCCCAGCACTTGGGAGGCAGAGGCAGGCAGATCTTTCTGAGTTCAAGGCCAGGCTAGTCTACATAGTGAGTTCAGGTCAGCTGGGACTACAGGGAGACCCTGTCTCAAAAAGACAAAAAAAAATGAGTCTTTCTATAGGAAGCAGTATATTTTAAAATGAAATGGAGATCTTTTCTAAAGGTTAAAACGTCATTCAATTTTATGTCTTACAGGGTTTATACTGAGTTCAATATTGTATAACTGTATTAATTCAACTGTGAACCTAAAAATTTACAGCCACTTTTGAAAGAGATGTATCTTTGCTCTGGAAATTGTTATTGAATATTTTAAAGCTGTAATGAAATGCTTCTTCTAATAGTTAAATAAAAAAAGAAAAAAAAATCCCGTGGTCTCATCTACACAGTGTCACAACACGATATTCTGGAATCTGAAGCCACAAATTCAAGGTCAATCTAGGATACAGACACAGTCTCAAAAAAAATCCCAGGGCTGGAGAGAGGGCACTTGCAAAGGACCTGGGTTCAGATCCCAGCACCCACATGGCAGCTAAGTGTTCATAACTCCAGTTCCAGGGGATCTAATGCCCTCTTCCAACCTCTTAGGGCATTGCATGACACCGATGCACTTACATACACGCAGGCAATACACTCATACACATAAAATTAAAACATTAAAAAAAAAAAAAACTCACCCTAGCTTTTCTGCCTAAGGGTTCCACTTGCCTCCATTCTCTGGGCACCTCAAAGCCTTCTCTTTCTCCTAGGTCTCCACTGGGTTCCTTTAAGTCCCTCTCTTCTCACATTTTTGGGGCTCCTTAGTCCAGCCCCTTCCCCCAGGCACCCCTCACCTCCACCTCCCTAGCACAGTGAGAGAAAACAAACCTCATGGAGCACCCCGCAACATCACCCAAAGACACCACGCATCTGAATCACATGACTCAGCTACCACCTTCACCCTTCCCACAGAGCCCTCCTCCTTCTCCTAAGTCCTGTCATACCCTACATGGGCATGAGAGCCACAGAACTCCACTCCAGAGTGCAGCCCTTGGAGCTCACTCACCTGCTGTGGCCTGGTGCTCTGCAATGAGATGGGAGATTACTGGTTTGCTTGGTGCTCTCCCCAAACTACATCCCTCCCATAATTCAGAATATGGAAATGGAGTCATTACAGGTGAATTATTTCAGATGGCATAGGGTGAGCAATGATTTATTGAATGACTGGTATCCCTAGAACAGGAAAGACACAGAGATTCAGGGCAGGACACTACTAAGGGCAGAGGCAGAGGTTGGAGTGATGATTCACAAGCCATGGACAGAGGAAGATAACAGGTTTTCAACACCACCAGAAGCTGGAAGAGGCAGGAAGGATCCTGTCCTTGACCCTTCAGAGGAAGTGTGGTCCTGAATACCCTGATTTCAGGCTTCTGACCTCCAGACCTGTGAGTGAATCCATTTCTGCTGTTTTAAGCTCCTGGTTTGCAGCACTTTGTAGCAACAGCCCGGGGAGGCTAAAGCAGAAGGGACAGTGTAGTAGGACTCAGAAGTTTGTAGTCTGGAGGGAAATATGCCAAACCCTACAGTCAGTTCTCAAGCATTTGTTCTGTGCCATCTGTACTGTTACCGTAGAACAGTCCTTCAAATAAAGACAAAGAAACCCTCTTTGTATGCCCCAACTATGCAGATGCACACAAAACCATTCTCTGCCCTCCTCTTCCCCGTACCGCAGGGGTAAGGCCTTCACTGGCTCTAGCTCTCACTGCCATCCCAACTCTGAAGTGATGACCAGCAGTCTCTCAGCCTGTCTTCCCGTCTTCTCTGACATCCATTTAAATGATATGGACCTAAATTGTGTTAAGCTGGCCTAAACTCGACCTCATAGGCCCATACAAGGCCTCCTCATCTTTGTGTGTGTGTGTGTGTGTGTGTGTGTGTGTGTGTGTGTGTGTGTGTGTGTGTGTGTGTATGCATGCACACATAATGCATGTGTGTAGAGGTTAGAAGACAATCTGGGATGTTCCTCAGGCATCGTCCACACTTTGTTTGAGACAGGGTCTCTCTTTAGCCTGGAGCTTTGCAAAATAGGCTTCACCAACTAGCTAGCCGGCCAGTGAGCTCCAGGGACCTGCCTGCCTCCACCGCCCATCCCTTGGATTACAAGCACGCACCACCACACCCAGCTCTTCACGTGGGTCCTGGAGATCTGAGCATGGGGCTTTTGAGGCAAGTGCTTCATTGACTGAGCTATCTCCCCAGGTCTAATCCTTCTTATGTATGTGTATATACATGTGTGTATGTATAATATGTATGTACTACTGGTACACATGCTATAGCATGGATGATCCTTAAAACCATTATGTTAAATAAGAGCAGCCAGTCACAAATGATCACTTAGCGATTCAGTTTATATCAAATATGGTGTCCGTTTGCAGTCAGGAGGGAATTCTCCTTCCAAACCTTGGAGACCAGCTCTTCACTGTTGATTGCATTCTGTTCCACCTTGTAATATTACTCCACATACCCCATCAAATAAGATTGTGCTTGTGTATGTGTGCATAAAGGTGTGTGTATGTATCCACTCCCTTCTCTGGCAGTGTTGCACACCTATTTTCTCCGAATTGAAACAATCCATCCTAGAGGGAAGATTTAGAAAGGTCAAGAAACTTTCAAGACTCAAGAAGTTCCGAAAGTTACAAGACTCATGAGGCTCCTCCCCAAAGTTATCTAAGCTGTAGGCAATTCCTGAGGAAAACACTCTCTTCAGTGGAGCTGCTGACAAGCTGGGCAGGGAGCTTACAAGAATGCTGCTTTTGCAAGTTGTTGGTCATGCTGGAATAGGTTTCTGGTGATACAGCTGTCTTTGAGTCACCCATGGCCGTGTATGTAACTCCAGTGATATCAATAATTCACCAAGTTAGAGTTGATGGAATTGTTTCTTTGGTCTGTCATTTGTACCCTATCTTGGGGTAAAAATGATATTTATTCATGTCTCCTCAGGAAAATTCACACAACAAAAATGATGCCTGAATTGGGGTGGACAGAACCAAAAATGAGTCCAGGAAAAGTGGTTACACAGTCACTGTTATGTGTGGTAAGACATGTTACTTAGGCTGATCCTTCTGAGGGTGAGGCATGGGCAGGGACAATCCCAATATGACCACCTTTCCCAGTGTGGTTGGGACAGTGTGTCTCCTTGCCACAGTGGCAGCTACGGGCTTCTGGTGATGAGGGATAGGACATACAACCAAGGATAAGCTGTCTGAGAGTAGAGCATCCTTGGAGAGATCCCAGGGTGGCTGTCTTCCTTTCCTTTATGTGATAGAACAGCACGTCTCTTTGATGAATGAGGTCTGCTATACAAGGACAGGGACACCTCCCAAATCAGCTTGTAGACTCACAAATGCATTGCAGTCCCTGAAAAGTGGCGTATTTGGGACAGGATGGCATCCAAGCTATGGCAGCTGTTGTATGGTCTTTGTTGTAATAAGACATGTCACTGAGGCTCCTGGCTGTCTGCCCCAAAAGAACTTGCATATGTAAGGGAGGACTTACAACAAGAAAAAGACACATGGGAGCTATCCTCCACATTAACCTCTGAGTTGGCAGGGACGGGGGAAAAGGGGAGGGTGAGATGGAGGCTATGGCTCGCCAACAGCAGGAGGCAAGCAAAAGAATGTACGAATTAGACCCATGTGAAAGAGAGCCCTTCCTGAAACCCACAACCTTAGAATCCCTGGGAATAATCAGACAGGGAGGAAGAGGGAGACATTAAAGTGATGAAAAGCTGCCCCTCAGGTCTGACCTTTAATGCAGAAGAAGGGAAAATCCATGATTCAGCAAGCAGATGGCGGGGGTCCTTAATAACGGCCCAGTACAGGAAATGATGATAATCAGGGAATACTTTGGATTCACACTGAACAAATTGGATATCTTTTTGAATGAGAAATTTAAGACCGTCCCACAGCCTGGATCACAAGGGTGTGGGCATGGGGGCAGATGGGATCAGTCTGAGAAACTGAGCAGTATATCTACCCTATTCCTCCTTGAGATAAACACCACACAAACCTGGGGCAATACAAGGCAAGTAAGTCCCTGATGGACTGGCCCTATGAGCCATTAGGGACACTTGCTATCACTGACTGAGGTCCCTGTGAACATCAGGAACAAAAGGTAACTGAGAAATTAGAAGCATTACCAAGGGAATTGGGCATACAAGTAGGGTTTGATGCCCAGTTTACAAGACCATATAGGACCATATTCACAGAAAAGCCAAGCAAGGGACCTTAGGACTGTTACGGAGTTTTAGAGGGTTTGCTGCGCCCCATGGTGGGTCTTGAGCTTCATGAGGTGGGAGGCTCTGGCAGATCTGAACGGCTGAAACCAGCACGTAGATCAAGTTCACAATGTGCTAAAGCAATCAAAAGGGGATGAGAGGGTGGCAAAGTGGGTCTGTCTGGCTCATTCTTAGGCAAATGTGACGACATTCTAGAGCCAGAGCTCCTAGAGAAAACATTGACAGGAAGCCAGATTCAGTGCTTGTAAGCCTTCACAGGGCTTTGAAGCTTAAGCAACAGTTCACCAAAGCGCTGACAGGAGTGAATGACAAAGTGGTGCAGGTGGAAAGGACTAAGCTTGTCCTAGGGTCACACAGTTTTCCCCATCCCCAGAGCATGCTGTGTAAGATTAAGCTTGTCTTAGGGGTACACAGTTATCCCCACCCACCAGAGTATGCTGTGTGTGTTTCCCTCTTCCCAAAAGCTTTCCGAGGGTGGAGACTGTTGCCTCAGCCCAGGGCCCTTTCAGCAGTCAGGTATAACCAATGGAGAGCAATGACCACAGTGCTGGCCCCAAACCTGTCAGAACCAGAGTTAATGCCAACAGAAGACATGGAAACAGCACCTCAAGATGAGGGAGCAGAAGGTTCATGAAAAATGACTGTGGGTTATGAAGGGTAAATGGGGCATTCATTCTGTGGTAGCCAACTCTGCTCTTTTGACTAAGTGACTAGTGGCGGTGATGAGCTCATTTTGTGTGGTATTAGACCTTGCTAAGATTTCTCTTTTAGCATCCCCTTAGCCATCTGAGAATAATTGACATGTCTTTCCAGATCTGTAAAAAAGTTTAATTATGTAATGCTGTCCCCTGAGCATCTTACATATTTGGGAAAGCATCTGGACAGACACTAACATTAGCTGTTAAGGAGTTTAATTAAACAAAGACATCTTGGGTGAGTGTGAAAGGTACTCCCAGAAGCCATAAAGATGTTGAATGAAGACACCAGTGCCCATGGTAGTCTACCACCCTATGAATCTTGCCAGGGAATTCCCTGAGGCCCCACCCACCCATAAGGGCTACTGCTCCTGCTTCTGGTTGCAGGCCAGACCTAGAAGATAAGTCCGTGTGGCTGATGACACTGCATCCTTTTGCTGCAGGACGTAGAGAAATCTAGGACTGAGCTGGAAGCTCTTTCTCCTCTGGCTGGCTTTTATAGTGCCAGGAGGTACTATACAGGCTACCGCAGACAGGATTTTCCCCAAGCTATGGACCCTGCATACCATCTGACCAACTTGCCGGGTAAGATATGCCTGCCAGAATAGTAGCAGCACAACCATTGTGGGTGCAGACAACTGCTTTCTTCTTGTATTTTGGGCACAAGACACAGGAAGTAACCCACATTTGGTACTGTAGACCAGGACAAAGACCTGCAGCTGGAAAGGCAGCCTCTGGTATTGTTTTATTAAACAGATATAATATGCCTGTTAAACTGCCTTCTAAACATTTGTGTTCATGCCTACAAACTATTGGTGTTGTGACGTCTTGGTCATGAAGAGAAACTTTTTTGTAGTGGATGGTGGTTACTGCAGAGGTTTATAACTGGTCAAGAATAAGTGACTTTTGCTACGGCTTAGCAGCCCAATGCTCATCCATAAATGGAAGAAAATAAGCAGACATTTATATCACCCCCAGGCTCAGGGAGCATCTCAGAAGAGGAGGTAGAAAGAATGTAAGAGCTAGAAGATGGAGCGCAGTCTAGCTGTTTCTCCCAAACTGAAGCATTCCCTACTGGAGGAAGGAGGGAGGCCAATGGGACCTAGGAAGCTAACAAAATTTCAAGACTCAGGAAGCTCAGAAAGTTATAAGACTCAAGACTCCTCCCCAAGGTCATATAAGCAACAAACAATTGCTGGGAAGGAAGAGACTCTCTGGTAGAGCATCTTACAAGTCAGACAGAGAGATCCAGGGAGGTAGTTTCATGAGTCATCTTGAGGTGGGCTTTTTGGTCCATATCTGAGTTACTCATGTTCTTGTAAGTAGTCTCAGTAAACTTACTGATTCACCAAACTAGACTTAGGTAGAATGGTTTCTTTGGTCTGTCACTGTTGCCCTATCTGGGGGCGAATAGTTGTTTGTTCTCTTCTCCCCAAGAAAAGTCAAGGACCGTACAGGAAACCATTCCATCATCGGAGCTGAAGGGAGTTATCTCAAGTGAAATAAGTCAAGCACAGGAACTCAAATTCTGTGTGTTCTTACTTATATGAAGGAGTCAAAAAGTTGATCTCATAATAGTAAAGAATAGAGCTAGGTACAGTGATGAAGGCAGGAGCAAAAGGAGCTCTGTGAGTTCAAGGCCAGCCTGGTCTACAGAGCGACTTTCAGGCTGGCTAGGGCTACATAGTGAGACCTTGTCTCAAAACAAAGGACAGTAGCAAATAAAATAATGGTTGCTTAGGAAAGGGTGGAGGTAAAGAGGGAACAATTAATGTGTATAAAGGTGTGATTGGGCAAGAGGAATCATCTTTAATATTCTGTAGCAGAGCAGGAAAATTACAGTCGTCAATTAACTGGATATTGCAAAGTCATAGAGAAGATTTTGCAACTTGTCCTTATTTTGCTGTGCACATACCTGATGACTAAAAGTGCTGTGTCTCGTGCTCACCAAATAACCATGTGTTGTCCTTAGACGAATGTCTAGTAAGATACTTGCCCATTTTCTAAAAAAATTTATTCTTATTTTTAATTATGTGTGTGTGTGTGTGTGTGTGGATATGTGCATGTCTGTGCAGGTGCCTAAGAAGGCCAGAAGCTTCTGCTTTCCCTGGAGTTGGAGTTAAAGGCAGTGATGTGTTGCTTGACATGGAAGCTGGGAATCAAACTCAAGAGCAGTACCTGCCCTTAACCACTGAGCCATCTCTCCAGCCCCACTCATCCATTTTAAATTGAGTAATTTGTCATTTTGTTATTGAGTTATAAATCCTTTGTATAGTCTAGATACAGCCCTCTTCTGAGGTACATGATTTGTGAGTATTTTCTCCTGTAACTGTCCTTTGAACACATTTGTGTTAGTGCTGTTGGTGTCCAACTTACTTGCTTTATTTCTTTACTGTTTATACTTTAGGGTTATTTCTAAGAATCTCTTACCAAACCAAAGATTAAGAAGATTTGCTATCTCATTTTCTTAAAAGAGTTTTATGATTTTAGCTTCAACATTTAGGTCTCCTTTTTTTTCTCTCTCTTGTTTTGGATTGGGCCCTAGCTGGCCTGGAATTCATGATATAGACCAGGCCGGCCTTGAACTCATAGAGATCCACCTGCCTCTGCCTCCTGAAAGCTGGGATTAAAGACGTGCACCACCATGCATACAGCGTCTTGGTCTACTTCACGTTCACATTGTGTGTGGATCCAACTTCATTCTTGTGCTTGTGACTCATTCACTTTTAACTTGCACAAATTGTTCTCATGCCACTGATTTTTCCCTTTGTGGGAGAAAAACAGGTTGGACTTTCGAAATTCAGACTGTTCCTGGAACTGCCTTCTGATCCAAACCTCCTCAGCTCTCCATAAAGCTGGAGAACCCACAACTGAGAATCCCCAACTCTAAAGATGGAGGCTTTTGTTTTCACTGTAACCATCATCATTTTGACAATTAAAGCTCGTTCCTTTCCTTGGGGACATTCAAAGCACTAAAATACTGACCTGACGGCTTTCTCCTTCCTTTATCTAGTTGCCAGTAGATACTGAAATGATTTGCCAGGCAGGCAGTGGAAAGGAGAATTATCACCCTATAAACACATTCATATAAACACATAAAAATCACCTGTATGAACACAAAATAGGATGCAGTCCTTTAGCCCTGTCCTTTATCCTTTCTGAATTCTGCCAGGGCCCCAGGATGGTGAAAAATATTTCTTCAAGAGGTTCTCAACTCAGCAACTTCTCTCTTCCGAATGGCCTCCTCTCAGGTTGCCAGTTCTATAAATGCATCCAGTGTCCTGTTTTGCTGTGGGTGTCTCTTTATCAGCCCTGCTTTGGTCCAGATATGCTTCCTGATAAGGACTGACTAGTAAATTTCCTTTTATCTTCCTCTCTAATCTCTTAGTTTGCCATTATACTAACAGATTATGACATTACACAGCTCATAACAGAGAAAGCCAAGGACAATTCTTGGGAAAGGTGGTGCTGTGAAAGGGGAAATCGGGGGGAAACAGTCCAGGGACACCTGTGCTGCAGCCAGCAGTGCCCCAGCATCCCTCTGGAGAGGAACCCCCTGAGTTCCATGTACTCAACTAGGCTGACCCATCCCTCACCCTGTCCCTCCCTATGGGGCGGGGTCCAATATCTTCAAGAAGGCTTCAGGGGTCAGTGGCCAGGAACAAAGGCTGAGAGCTGAGGAGCGCCAGAGCAGAGCACACAGGTGCGTTCTGATGGGACACCAAGCGAGCTTGCAAGGAAAGGGTGAGCTTAAGGGGGAAAGGCATGGTGTGACAGGCAGGAGGAAGGAAGACATGGGGAGAAGGGTTGCGAAGTGGGAGAGCCCAGACTGAGTGGCAGAAGGCCACTTCGGGAGCTCTGGGGTGAGAGAAGAGGGCTCTGCAAGGAGGTCGCTGGTAAGGAGCCGGCTTTCCTCCTTTCTACAGTGGCTGCCAAGTTCTCCCTTCCCCCGGAAGTGGGAGAGCCCAGACTGAGTGGCAGAAGGCCACTTCAGGAGCTCTGGGGTGAGAGAAGAGGGCTCTGCAAGGAGGTCGCTGGCAGGGAGCCGGCTTTCCTCCTTTCTACAGTGGCTGCCAAGTTCTCCCTTCCCCCTCTGTGGTCTGCTGTCGCTGTGTCCCACCCCATGCTGCTCCTGTGACTTCAGCTCAGATGATTCGAAATGTCTCTTCTGCATCTCCTTCCTACTTGCCAAAGCAAAAAGGTATTTGGAGACAGATTGTAAAGAAAGGCGCTAGTAAAGAGCATGGATGCACTGGAAATGCATGCTGCCTACTGGAGCCTTCCAGCCCCGCCTTCTGGAAAGACAGTGGAAGTTCAGTGGTTGGTAGAGGTTGAAGTGCAGGGAGGGGAGAGCAAGAAAGATCAGAGGATTTGGGGATGGTGAGAACTCTCCCTGACACCACAGTGGTGGGTGCCTGTCATTACACACTTGTCATGATTCTCTGGATGCACAGGAAGTCTGAACCCTGGCACACACCGTGGGCTCCGGGTTGTAAAGGGGTGCCCTTGTGGCTCAGCAGTTGTCTCACATGGACCATGCTGGTGGGTGCTGATAGTGGAGGAAGCTCGGGGTGTGTGGTAGGGGGGACATGTGACAGCTTTATACCGCCTGTTCAAAGTTGCTATGAAGCTAAAACTCTCTAAAAGATAAAGTCTAGGAGTGAGGCTTCTAATCAGAGGACCAGCAGAACACTTGACTAGGACTCCAGGTTCAGTCTGAGACTTCTGGTGCTAGTGACAGGTGCAAGGCAGCTCATCACAGAGACATGTCACAGGGAAGGGCTTCCCACTGAGGCCCAGCAGCATCAGGGTCAGGTCAGAATCTAGAGAAATCAAGGCTGATGACAGAGACAGCAGCCAGCATGTGTGCATGAGCTATGATCCAGTGACTCTATACACAGTTGGGACCAGCAAGACAGACCCTACTCAGATAGAAGGAAAGATGGAGGGTGACTACCTCAGACCCAGCATCCCAGAGATCCTGCCTTGTGTGTATATGCAGTATTTTACTGGTGGAGTGGGGACTACCTCCATTTAGGTGACAAAGATCCTGACCATGGCTTCCCCAGAAAAGGAAAGAGGGAGGGGCATTTCTGTGACTTACTACCTAGCATGGCCTGACAGAGGCATTCACATAGCCTTGGATGGTCAAGAAACCCAATGTGAGTGCACCAATGAGAGGTCAGAGAAGGTGAACAAGGTTGTCTCCATCTTCCCCCCAGAGCCTAGACTCAGTCCAACCAGTCAGCACCTCTGATGTGCCAGGGCCCAGACTGTATCTGTTTGCATTAAAGAACAAAAAGAGTAGCCAGCACCCCACTTGTCCCTGGAAGGCCAGCATTGTTGTAAGCACTTTGTGTTTAAGCTCTGGTTTGCTTTTCTGGACAAACCCAGGGCCGAGCATAATGCCCTTGTCATTTCATTTCTGTAGTTGAGACAACGGGGAATTCACGTAATGTAGCTGAGTTCCCACAAAGTAGTCCCTAGTGTTGTCAGCTGCCAGGACTCAAACCTATACAGCTTGACCCAAGAGTCTGGACTTTGATGTCTACACAGCATTCCAAAATGTGGCCCCCTAAGTAGTATTTTATTGCTGGGGAAATGACTCAGTTGGTAGTGGTTGCCACCCAAGCAAGAGGACCTGGGTTTGATCCCCCAGGACCCACATAAAAATGGGAGAGGAGGATGAGAAGTGAGAGGGAGGGGAATGAGAGTTGGAGGGAGGACTGGGAGGGGCAGAAATGATGCCTGTCCCCAAGACGTATGAAATTCTCAAAAACATAAAAATTAGACGGATGATAGATATATAGATAGGCAGACACAGAGATACATATGGATGATCCAGAAGTGGTGGCACCAGCTTGTGATCTCAGCTCAAGGAGGCAGAGACAGGAAGATCCATGGGCCTGCTAGCCAGCCAGCCTAGTGCGATCAGAGAGCTCAGGTAAAAATGAAGAACTTTGCCTCAAGAAACAGGGTGGAAAGAGAAAGAGAAATACACATAAAGTTGACTGCTGTCCTACAAGTGCACACACACACACACACACACACCATTGCACAGACCCACACACATCCATCTTTACATAGATACACCCACACACATCCATCTTTACATAGATACACACACACACACACACACACACACACACACACACACGCACATTTTTTAAGTTAGTTTTATCGTGAGTATAACCCCTCTGCCCATCCAGGGCACAAGCGCTTTCTAGTCTGTGAGGACCAATCTGTGAGCTGCTGTGTCTTACATCCCCTGACTGAGGAGATTTCCCCCTATTGAAATAGCCCACTGGAAAGAATAAAACATGGGAATGTAAGAATGTTCACAAGAGGTAAACAGAACAGGGAGGAATCCTGTGGACTCACACACAGATGACTGGACAGCATTGGGAACCAGGAGTGGGGACTCAGAGATCTCCGCTCCCTCATCGGCTGGGGTGGGAGGAGGAAGCTCAGTAGGTAGGATAACACTGTGGCTGAGGGACAAGGTGTGGTGAGGTGCTCATAGATGAGGAAACACCTACGGCCTCTCTCCTCTGCTGTGTTTCAGAGCATGGGGCTGGTGCGGAAGAGCCTGACGGTGGGCTGGGCAGCTGTCATTTTGGTGCTACAGATGGCAGACGCAGAAACTGCTGGAAAGACCCCGTATGGCAAAGCTAGGGTGTTCGCAGGCTTAAGTGCCCAGGAACTGAAGTCCGTGCACAGCTTCCTGATGAACAGGAAGGAGTTGGAACTGAAGCCAACCAAGACACCGACTTTAGCCAAGAACTCCGTGTTCCTCATTGAGATGCTGCCGCCCAAGAAGAAGCACGTGCTGAACTTTCTGGATAAAGGGAAAAGGTGCCCTGTTCGGGAAGCCAGGGCCATCATCTTCTTTGGTGCCCAAGAGCACCCGAATGTCACTGAGTTTGCTGTGGGACCCCTGCCACGGCCCACCTACATGCGAGAACTGGCCCCCAGGCCAGGGCACCAGCTGTCCTGGGCATCCAGACCTATGTCCGCAGCAGAGTATGGCCTCCTGTACCACACCCTGAAGGAGGCCACCAAGCCTCTGCATCAGTTTTTTCTTAACACCACTGGTTTTTCACTCCAAGACTGTAAGGACCGGTGCCTGACTTTCACGGATGTGGCCCCCCGGGGCGTGGAGTCTGGCCAGCGCCGCAGCTGGCTCATCTTTCAGCGCTATGTAGAAGGCTACTTCCTGCACCCCACTGGACTGGAGGTCCTTGTGGATCATGGGAGCACAAATGTCCAGGACTGGAGAGTGGAGCAGCTCTGGTACAATGGCAAATTCTACAACAGCCCAGAGGAACTGGCTAGGAAATATGAGGAAGGAGAAGTGGACACAGTGGTCCTCGAGGAACTACTTCCCAAGAGTACAGAGCAACCACCACTCTTTTCCTCCTACAAGCCCCGTGGGGAATTTCCCCATCCCATCACTGCGGCTGGCCCCCACATGGTTCAGCCCAATGGTCCCCGATACCAACTGGAGGGTAACACTGTGCTCTACGGAGGCTGGACCTTCTCCTTCCAGTTGAGATCCTCTTCTGGGCTGCAGATCTTTGACGTGCACTTCGGGGGTGAGCGTATTGCATACGAGGTCAGTGTGCAAGAGGCTGTGGCCCTGTATGGAGGACACACACCTGCGGGCATGCAGACTAAGTATATTGACGTCGGCTGGGGCATGGGAAGTGTCACTCATGAGCTGGCACCTGGCATCGACTGTCCAGACACAGCCACCTTCCTGGATGCCATCCACTACTATGACACTGATGGTCCTGTCCACTACCCACGGGCCCTCTGTGTCTTTGAGATGCCCACAGAGGTGCCCCTTCGGCGCCACTTTAACTCCAACTTTAAAGGTGGCTTCAACTTCTATGCAGGGCTGAAGGGATACGTGCTGGTGCTGAGGACCACCTCAACAGTCTACAACTATGATTATGTTTGGGACTTCATCTTCTACCCTAATGGGGTGATGGAGACCAAGATGCACGCCACTGGCTATGTTCATGCCACCTTCTACACGCCCGAGGGGCTGCGCCACGGCACTCGCCTACACACACACCTGCTTGGCAACATCCACACACACCTAGTGCACTACCGTGTGGACCTGGATGTGGCAGGTAAGACTCAGGATAAGACCCTCCCAAGTCATTCAGCTGTTTCTCTTGAATGAGTTCACGCCACAGGAAAAGAGCTAAGACTCCCTGAATTAAATCAGCCGCATTCCTTCCATCTGTGTCCTGTCAACATTAAATAATACATGCCCCTGAAACGTGGAGGTAGTAAACAAGGCCCTAGACTTACCCTGTATGTGGGGTGTGCTTCTGCCCTTGCCTGGTGCAGGGTAGGTTGATGTGCATGTAGCAAAGAAAACGTAAAGTGCCCAGGTGACTAACAAATTACACTGCCTAGCACTTTGATACCTGACATCAAATCTGATCACAGAACAAGGCCACCAAGACCAGATGAGTGACCTCCATCTTCGCAGCTGGTTATAGATGTGGTTTATGATGGAGACCTTAAGGAACAGGAAGGTTCCTGTTTCGATATTGACTCTCGCTGTCCTTTTCCTCTCGTGACTCTAGACACCAAGAACAGCTTCCAGACACTGCAGATGAAGCTGGAGAACATCACCAACCCCTGGAGTCCGAGACACCAGCTGGTCCAGCCCACACTAGAGCAGACACAATACTCCCGAGAGCGCCAGGCTGCCTTCCGCTTCGGTCGGACTCTGCCCAAGTACTTGCTCTTCAGCGGCCCTCAGAAGAACCGCTGGGGCCACAAACGCAGCTATCGCCTGCAGATCCACTCCATGGCTGAGCAGGTGCTGCCCCCAGGCTGGCAGGAGGAGCAGGCTGTCACCTGGGCCAGGTGAGGAGACCTAGGGGACTGGGGAAGAGGGGCTGGGGAGCCCCTCAGTAACTCTGACTGCCTGTGCTTCTGTCTTCCAGACCAAGTCTGTGTGTGACTGTGGGTCTACTCTTATGCACTTGAGAAGGGAAGGGAAGCATTCATGGGGTTCCTGGCCCTTGGATATTAAAGGGAAGCTTTGTAGAATTCAAGGAAATAATAATCATTCTGAGGAAACAGCAACTTGTCCATCCTTGGCCCTAAGGATGTTCCCTTGGAGGGGCTCAGAAGCCCCTGAGCCACCTGGCTTCGTCTCTTCTCTGCAGGTACCCCTTGGCTGTGACTAAGTACCGGGAGTCAGAGCGATACAGCAGCAGCCTCTACAACCAAAACGACCCCTGGGATCCCCCTGTGGTCTTCGAGGAGTTCCTTCAGAATAATGAGAACATTGAAGGAGAGGTACTGGCCCGGTCCCCACTGCCTACCACAGGCCTGGTAGTCCCCGAAGTTTGGTGGGGTTTTTAGTATATGGGAAGTTGAAGGGTCACGGTAGATCTTCCCACCTCTTTTATGGGATTGAGGACATCTCAGGAAGTTTGTGGACACATCTGACAAAGCCCCAAGCATCTGGTAGTCAACACAACCCCGCCCACTGAGACCTGTGTCTCTCCTATAGGATTTGGTGGCCTGGGTGACAGTGGGTTTCCTACACATTCCCCACTCTGAGGATGTCCCCAACACAGCCACACCTGGGAACTCTGTGGGCTTCTTGCTCCGGCCCTTCAACTTCTTCTCAGAGGACCCATCTGTGGCATCCAGAGACGCCATGATTGTGTGGCCCCAGGACCAAGGCCTCAACCATGTCCAGCGCTGGATCCCTGAGGACAAGGACTGTCTAAAACCCCCTCCTTTCAGCTACAATGGTACCTATACTCCTATGTGAAGGGTCCTAGCTTAACCTCTGTGGAACAGCCCCAGAGCCCCACAAGGACAGGCAGTAGACCCTTCAGTTTCTACCCTGTCTGCTGCTTCTTGGAGGCAGGGGAGCGCATGGGCCACACACACAGGTGGGTGGACTTGGGCTCCTCTCATGATTGTCTACTGCACCCAAAAAAGACCTCCATTTCTGGAGGTCTGGATTTCTCTATCAAATAAATTGTTCAGTATCTAAGGCTTTCAGCTCCCTCCAGGGAGGGGAATTCTCCCTCATCGGTGATCAGCATGCATGAGGAAGCCACAATGCGGGTATCCAATGAAAGGACCAATGCCCTTGCCCTTTGGACACTGCTTCAGTATCTAGAGTTTACCCCATGATCTCTCTATAAATACAGCAAACATATAGCGTATGCTGATGTGCTGCAGTCTAGTCTGCAAAAATGAAAAATCTAGGGGCAGCCAAGACCAATGGGTTAGTGAAAGTTTCCAACCTCCTCTTCTTCACAAAGAAAGGAAGGTTGTGAGTGGCTGGCGTAGATGAACATTTTAGGACAGCTCAGAAGAGTACAGAGTTATAAACCAGAGGGCAATCAGCTACTGTGAACGCTGTGCTGGAGGGCATGTGGAAAAAGAGAGAGACTTGCCACTCAACCACAGCGAGAGATTGAGACTGAAAGACAACACTCTACATTCTCTCTCCTTTGTTTCCTAGCTGTCTGACAGTACTGTGCGTGCTGTGGGGCTCAGTGGTACTTGAGAGGAAAGGCAGTCAGAGCAGAGCTCACAGGTGCATAGGATGGGACACCGACAAGGTTGACCGGGAAGGATCTAGAGCAGGGGACAAGGGTTGTGTGAGGGATGGGAGAAAGGAAGACGGGCCTGGAAGAGCAAGAAGCCAGAGCAAGTGCCAGAATGCCACTCCAGGACACCCTGGGGAGACCGAGAAGGGCCCTGTGAGGAGGTGGGCTCTGGGAAGCAGACATGCCTGCCTTCTGCAGCCAGGAGTGTCACTGCTTCCAAGCCCTGTTTTGACTTCTGCAGCTCCAATGTCGTTGTGCCCCTCCCCCACTACCCACTTTCCATCAGAACAGAGCATGCTAAATCTCTCTTCCATACCTCCCTCCTTCTGGGCAAAACAAAAAGACATTTGTGGATTAAAAAATAATAATAATAAGAGGTTAGAAGTAAAGGCTGTGGCAGCACTGGAAACGCACTGTCTACCGGAGAGTCCAGTCCAAGCTTCTGGAAAAGACAGTGGTTGGCAGCAGTGGAAGCACTGGGGAGGGAGGAATGAACACGGGGCTGTGCAGGACTTGGGATGCTGAGAGTCCTTTTTAATACTGCTGTGGCAGGTGCCTGTCATTACATATGTGCCATGCATGTCCTGGATGTACGCCATGTGTACGCCATCCTGCTATTCACTATGGACTGTGGGAGGTAATGGTGTCCTTGTGGTTCAGCAGTTGTCACTATGGATCACACCGGTGGATACTGGGGGGAGGGGCTCATGAGGGTTCAAGGGATATAGGGCAGAGCTCTATATCTCCAGCTCAAAGTTTGCTACAACCCTAAAACCTCTAAAAATGAAGTCTATGACCCATCAACACTATATCATGGGTGGGAAAGGGGCTCATAAGGCCCATCCCTGGGCAAGTAGCTTTAGGTAGTCAATGATTTTTGAGGGAAAGGGAGTTATATTCATCAGTGGTATAACCACTGGTAAGCTGCCTGTGCTCAAGTAAGTAATCCACAACCCATGCTCAGGAAAGCAACTTAATTAAATGTTATAGGCTACAAAAAAAGAGAAAGGCTCACCTCTGTCTGCTTCCCTGGGCCTGCACAACCCACAGCCTCTCTCTGGGGTAAGTCAATATCGCCCTCCATGCCTTGACTCCCCCAGCCTCATTCACCCTCCAATCTCCCCCACAGGTCTCTCCTCTTAGCATGGGTCCTGTCCCATTCCTTCTCTTGGTGCCCTAGATACCAGGGGAACCACGACTGCTTACTGATCCTTTGCATCCAGACAAACCCAGTTCCTTCTGGGGTCCCCAGGAGCACTCTGGGCCTGGCCCCACCCTCGCCTCCCTCTGCTTCCCTGGGCTGCACAACCCACCAGCCTCTTTCCTGGATGCTGGGGCTGACCTTTCTTCTTCCTAATCCTTTGCATCCAGGCCAACCTAGCTCCTCAGTGCAGTCCCCAGGAGCCCTTGGGGCCACTTCCCACCCCCCATCTTCCTTTGCATCTCTGGGTGGCACAGCCATCAGCTGCCCTAGACCAGCATCTTTCCTGGGCCCGGCTCCCAGGCCAGTCCAACCCCCAAATTGCTGAGGCCAAAATCTTTCCTGGAGAGGATCCAAGACTGTAGGAAAAAGCCTGAGAGCATCTGATCCTCATCTGACTTGGGCCTCTCTGGGAACTCCTGAAGATAAAAGCAATCTGGCCACTCCAATATAAAATCAAAACAGAGAACTGGAATCTTAGAGGAACCAGCTATTCATGCCCAAAAAGTAAACCACAAAGGCACATAAAGTTCACAAAAAGAAGCAGATCTAAACTCAACAAAGGAAGGTTTGAGTCTCACATAAGAACCAGAATCTACAAAAGAAATCCACATGTCAAAGTCACAGAGAAAAAATAACAACATGAAAAACCAAGATAATATATCCCCATCAAGTACCAATAGTTCTCTAGAGGACTACAATGAGAACATCCTAGAGATAACATGGGACTTGGTACTCAACAGAACAATTATAAACATGATAAAAGAATTCAGTGAATTTAAAGAACACACAA
>NW_008350120.1:241360-242132 GCF_000622305.1 Nannospalax galili
ATATACCAAGTGAATGGTACTAAGAAAAACGCAAGCTTTGCAACTCTAATATCTGACAAAATAGACTTTAAAATAAAACTAATCAGAAAAGATAAAGAGGGACACTTGATTCTGATCAAAGGAACAATAAACCAAGTAGATATTACAATCATGAACATACATTCACCAAACTCTTGTGCACCCAACTTCATAAAAACAATACTACAGGACTTTAAGAGCCAGAATAATCCCAACTCATTAATAGTAGGGGACTTCAAAACCCCACTGTCTCCATTAGATAGGTCAACAGGGCAGAGAGTTAACAGAGAGACATCTGAATTAAACAATACAATATCTAAATGAAAAGGACAGTACAACACAACAAAACCCCTGGGACACAGCTGAAAGCGGCCTTAGAGGGAAGTTTATAATTCTAAGTGCCTACATCAAAAAATCAGAAAGAACACAAATAAATGACTTAACATTGCAACTCAACACACTTGAAAATCAACAGCAAACGAAACCCAAACCCTGCAGACAAGAAGAAATAACAAAAATCAGGGCAGAAATTAATGAAATTGAAACAAAGAAAACAATACAAAGCATCAACAAATCCAAGAGCTGGTTCTTTGAAAAGATAAACAAGATTGACAGACCACTAGCCCAGTTAACCAAAGAAAGAGCACCAAGGATCAAATGCAACCGATTATGACTAGTAATAATCAGATACATACAGATTAGAGATGCAAGCGTCAACATCTCAGTGTTAGTAGCAAAAACAATGAGTCTTTCT
>NW_008350120.1:242705-245948 GCF_000622305.1 Nannospalax galili
CAGTTATTGGGAAGAAGGTGTTTGGGTTCAGCAGGAGCAGGAAATAAAGGATAATGACAGAAATATTATCAAAGTCTTTTATATATAAATATAAAACTGTGGAAGAATAAATAAATTTTAATCGTTTATAAAAATGTTGTCTAGGTCTGCCCAAGATTGAGTCTGTTGACACCCTGACCTGGAGGAGGAGGGGCTCATGTGATCCCAACCTGAGGTTGGTGGGAAGGGAGAGATATTTCCTTCAGTGGTGTTAATGACAGAAATATTATCAAAGTCTTTTATATATAAATATAAAACTGTGGAAGAATAAATAAATTTTAATCGTTTATAAAAATGTTGTCTAGGTCTGCCCAAGATTGAGTCTGTTGACACCCTGACCTGGAGGAGGAGGGGCTCATGTGATCCCAACCTGAGGTTGGTGGGAAGGGAGAGATATTTCCTTCAGTGGTGTGGCCTCTGGAAAGTTGCCCATGCTCATGGAAACAAACCATCATCCACGTTCCTGAAAACTGCCATAATGCAACTCATTGGGTCACACACAAAACATGAAAGTAGGAGTTTGGAAGAGAATGGAGATTACTGTGAGTGCCGAGGGAACAAGATGGGGTAACGGGGTGACGACAATCAAAAGCATCATGTATGAAAAAGTCACAGTGAAACCCATTAGTAGGCTAATTAATACACACTAATAAACACTATTTTTATTTTATTTATGTTTATGGAATTTTTATTATTTGATAATTGCACATATGCAGATGTGTTTTGATCAAACCCACCTTCTACTCCCTCCCTCCAACCCTCCTCTGCCCCGCCACTTTTCCTTACCAACATGTGCTTTTTTTTTTAACCCACCTCTATGTGCATGGATGTAGGATCATCTACCAGTACATGTGTAATGTCCAAAGGAAAGCTGACTTTCCCAACCTATCAATTGCAGTAGTATGCATAGAACCTCCCAGCACTATGAAAGCTAGCCAGTAGGGATGAAGCTTCCAGGCCAATAACCAGCTTTATTTCTCCATGTTCTATGGTATCTTCATCAATAAGGTATTATTATCATGTTGTGGTGAGTAAAAAAAAAAAAAAAAACTGAAGTCCAAGGACTGCTTCTGAGTAGAATGTGTATTCTTTGATGCAAGGGTAGAATATTCGGTACACGGCTGTTAGGCCTGTTGATGTGTGAAACTGCTTAACTCCAAATGTTTCTCTGTTTATTCTTTGTCCAGATGACCTGTCTATTGGAGATAGTGGGGTACTGAAGTCACCAACTATTACTGAGTTGGACATAGTCTGTGTCTTGAAGTCCAGTAGAACTGTTTTTATGAAACTGGATGCACCAGGGTTTGGTGCATATATGTTCTTGATTACAATGTCTTCACGGTCATTTGTTCCCTTGATCAGAATGAAGTAACCTGCTTTATCTCTTCTGATTGATTTTAGTTTGAAATCTATTTTATCAGATATTAGAATAGCAAACCCTACTTGTTTTGTAGCGCCATTTGCTTGGAATATTTTTTCCATACTTTCACCCTAAGTTTCTGCCTGCCGTTGAAGATGAGTTTCTTATAGACAACAAAAAGATTTATTTTGTTTCTTAATCCATTCGACTAGTCAGTGACTTTTGACTGGGGAGTTGAGGCCATTGATATTTAATGTTATTATTGAAAGCTGTGTATTTGTTTCTGTCATTGTTATTTCTGTTTGTGGTCTTGGTCCTATTTTGTGTTTCTGTAACTACACCTTCATTTTTTTCCTTTCTGTTACCTCTTGGGTATGGTCATTCCTTTCTTCAGTCCTTTGTATTGCTTCGAGTATTCTCTGGTTTGGTGAAAATGAATTCTTTCAGCCTATTTGTATCATAGAAGATTTTTCTTTCCCCTTTGAGTATGATAGGCAGTTTTGCTGGGTGAAGTATTTTGAGTTGGTATCTATGATCATTTAGAACTTAAAATACTTTTCTCCAGGCTTTTCTGACTTTTACAGTTTGCATTGAAAAGTCAGATGTAATTCTGTCAGGTTTTCCTTTATACAGTAACTTGTTTTTCTCTTGAAGCTTTTAGTGTCCTCTCTCTGTTCTATGCATTTAGTGTTTTTACTATGATATGCCATGGGGAGTTTCAGTTCTGATTACTTGATGTTCTGCGTGCTTCTTGTATCTGTATGGGCATGTCCTACCTTAATTTAGGGTAGTTTTCTTCTATAATACTCTTGAAGATCTGGTCAATGGCATTGACCTGAGATTCTTCTCCTTCCTCTATGCCTATGATATATAGACTTCATCTTTTTATGGTTTCTCATAGTTCCTGCATATTCCATTCCTGTGGGGGGTTTTTTCATATTCTTTGCTTGAGTAGTCCAACTGCTCACCTTTATCATCCAATCTTGGCATTCTGCTTTTCCATTTGATTCATTCTTCTGATGAGGCTTTTTTCTACTGTTTCAGTTTGGCTTACCAAGTTTTTCAAATCCACCTTCATTTTTGCTTAAGTTTTTCTTCCGTATTTCTTTTTCATGAATTCACTTTTCAAATACTGAATCATCTAAGTCATTTCATTCAGTCGTATACACCTGTATTTCCTTCACTCAGGAGTTTATTGCTATCCTCTTTGAGGTCTTTGAATTGTTCATTTCTGTGTTCTTTAAAATCCTTGAATTCTTTGATCATGTTTAGGATTGTTCTTTTACGTTCTATGTCTTGAGGTTCCTCTGGGTAATTCTCTTTGTAGAACACTTCTGTAGGGCTGGTGGGATTTGGTGGGAACATATTATCTTGATTTTTCATATTACTTTTTTTTTAATAATTTATTGAGAATTTCATACATGCATATAAGATGTTTTGTTCAAATCCATGCCCACACCCTCCCCTCCAAGTCCTCCCATATCTCCCCATCACTTTTTTCTGAAAACTTCATGTACTGTTTCTTCTTTTTTATGGGGCTTTTTGCTACTCTAACAATCCCCTCTCTGAAGAGGTAACCCTAAAATCTTTTAAGGATTAGATAAGAGTTCCCAAATATTTTCAACATTTTTTGCCTTAGGAATGGAGTATGTTGCTAGGAGGCCCAAGAACATTTTGACTTTTAGCCAAGAAACTGACTACTTTTCTTTGGGGTCTTTTTCCCCTATCTGCCTAGCCAATTCCTACCTCCTATTCTTATCACACCATCCTCTGAAGAGATTCCCAACTTGCAGATAGGGAATTAGGATGCAGACCACTCTGGCTTCTTCCATGCTGAACAGGGA
>NW_008350120.1:246162-250022 GCF_000622305.1 Nannospalax galili
GGATTTTTTGATGAGCGCCTCCAAAAGCATCCCTCTATTGGGTTCC
Source organism: Nannospalax galili (assembly GCF_000622305.1). Classification (NCBI taxonomy): domain Eukaryota; kingdom Metazoa; phylum Chordata; class Mammalia; order Rodentia; family Spalacidae; genus Nannospalax; species Nannospalax galili. The sequence goes on from NW_008350120.1 coordinate 246,209, forward strand.
CTCTACTGGGTTTCTTTTGTCTCCCAAGGCTGGACTCTAGAGTGATGGATTCAGGATTTGCTTTCAGGTATTTTGATAGCTGTTGGAGTGGTTAGAATCAGTGTCAGTTCCCTCTCAAAGGCTTCTAGATGGGGGGAGAAAACAAATGTATCCATCGTTTTAGAACAACAGCAGGTTGTCTCCCTTAGCTACAGGTGGGCACTACAGTATTGGAGACCAAGATTTGAAGTCTTACATCTGAGCAAAAAATTACATTGACCCCTTTAATCTTTCGTTATACTTTCCTTTTGGGTGTTTAAGACCCTACAGTTGACCCAGATAAACCAATATTTTTTGCTCTTAAGGTCGTTTGGGGATCTGTTCTTCAGGGGTCACATGGGCTTGGGAGGAGCTCCTGGCTCCTTTCTTTTACCAGTTCCATCTATGTGAAGATAAGTCAAAGGTCCTGCTCAACCATCGCTGGCTTTACTTGGAAGCATGGAGGAAATATTTCCTCTGAGTTGACCCTCCTCTTTATAGAATGGGCACTGGTTCAAGTCCATCCTGTGGGGTCTCCACGGCCTCCCTGAACAAGAGGACAGGTGACTCACCACAGTTACAGGACATTTTGAGAGATGGTCCATAGTCCCCTGGAACTTAGTTATCCTTGGATGGCAAGGGGCAAAAACTGTCCTTTAAGTTCCTCTAACCAGATTAGTATAGGCCTCAAAGTATGGCTATTAATCATCCAATAAGGTTAGTTCTACCACTCTGGTACTTTTAATTACCATGTACTATGTAAATAATGCTTAGATAAAAAACCAAATGTTCTCAGATAACCCTTGACTAGATATATATTTTTTGTTCCTTAAGCTAGTTGACTAAACTATGACCTTATAAATTTTAAGATTATGTATATATTATTTTTGTCTCATCCTTTATATATCACAACAAACCTACACAGACCTTCATCTCTTGCTTAGGCTTTCTCATTTTTTTCTATTTTGGAAAATATCTCCATTCCCATATCCTTTTAACATCTTATACATTCTTGTTTTCTTTTTTTAATAATTATAAGACATAATAGCATTAGCAAATAAATTTTCCATCTGTTGTGAGAATTCTTTTCCTGGGGACACTAAGAAATACTTATTCGCTTTCAAGGCTCTGCTGTCAAACCAATGTTTCATTAAAGTTTTACTGGGGAACCAATGAATTTACTGAGTTTACTTACTGAGATAACTGAGGGGTTGCTGAGGTGTATGCGTGACCTCAGGGTATGCACACTGGATCAAGTCTTCTCTTCCTATTCTTCCCCAGATTGTATACTTTAGCCCTCCCCAAATCCAGGAGGCCATGTGTGATTAGGGCCAAATTACATACAATTGTCTGGGAAGAGTGGCTGGATACTCCAGTGAGGGTCCAATGACCCTGCTTGTCCTCCATTTAATGAAGGAGCACAACCATCAACAAGCCCAGTTATGACGATGTTTAACAGTCAGGCACAGCTGAAGTCGTGATGATGGTAATTATTTCATGCAGAAGAGACTGCTGTACAGTATTATCTTATTAGAAGAGCATGGAACTTAAAATGATTTAGTGCTAGGATACACATATTAGGGAGAACATACATCTTTTATTTTTCTGAGACTGTGTTACTTCACGTAGTATAACAGTTTCTAGATCTATCCACTTATCTGCAAATTTCATTATTTCATCTTTCTATACTGCTGAATAGAACTCCATTGTGTAAATATACCACAGTTTTTTAACCACTCGTCAGTTGAGGGACACTTAAGTTGCTTCTATCTCTTAGCTATTGAGAAAAGAGCAGCAACAAATATGGTGTCTCTGCAATAGGATGAGTCCTTTGGGTATATGCCAAGGAGTAGTTCAACCAGGTCATATGGTAGGTTCATTTTTAGTTTTTTAAGGAGTTCTCCACACTGTTTTCCACACAGGTTGCACAAGTTTGCAATCCCACCAGCAGTGGTTGAGTGTTCCTCTTTCCCCACATCGTCTCCAACATTTGGTATCACTTGTTCTCTTGAACCTAGCCAGTCTGATTGGAGTAAGGTGATACCTTAGGGTGGTTTTAATTTGCATTTCCCTAATTACTAACGATGTTGAACACTTTTTGAGATGTTTCTTAGCCATCTTTACTTCGTCCTTTGAGAACTCTCTGTTTAGATCTTTAGCCCATCTTTTAATTGGGTCATTTGGTTTCTTGCTTTTTTTGAGTTCTTTATATATTCTGGATGTTAAACCTCTGTCAGATGTGTCACTGGTGAAATTTTTTTCCCATTCTGTGGGTTTTTTCTTCACTTTTTGATTAGTTCTTTTTTCCAGTATCACATTGAGGTCTTTGATCCATTTGGAGGTGATTTTTGTGCAAGGTGAAAGATAAGGATCTAGTTTCATTCTTCTACAGGTGGAGATCCAGTTTTGCCAGCACCATTTGTTGAAGACGCTGTCTTTCCTCCATTGTCTGTTCTTGGCACCTTTGCCAAATATCAGGTGGCTGAAATTGTGTGCACTCAAGTCTGGATCTTCAGTGATGTTCCATTGATCTATGTGTCTATTTTTGTGCCAGTACCATAACCATAACCACTGTTGTTATGACTATAGCTCTGTAGTATACTTTGAGATCTGGTATAGTAATTCCCTCCAGCATTGCTCTTTGTGCTCAAGGTTGCTTTGGCTATCCGGGGTTTTTTGTGCCTCCATACAAATTTAAGGATGGTTTTTTTCTAATTCTGTGAAGTATGTCATGGGGATTTTGATTGGGATTGCACTGAATCTATATATTTCTTTTGGAAGGATGGTCATTTTCACAATATTAATTCTTCCAATCCATGAGCATGGGAGGTCCTTCCATTGCCTGGTGTCTTCCTCAATCTCCTTAACAATTTAAAATTTTCATTGTAGAGATGTTTGGTGTCTTTGGTCAGATTTATTCTAAGATCTTTTATTGTGAATGGGAGCATTTCCTGTATTCTTTCTCCAGTTGCTTGTTATTGGTATATAGAAAGGCTACTTATTTTTGTAGGCTGATTTTATAATCTGCCACTATACTGAAAGTGTTGATCAGCTCTAGGAGTTTTCTGGTGGAACTTTTGGCATCTCTTTGGCATAATATCATATCATCTGCAAAAAGTGATAGTTTGACCTCTTCTTTTCCAATTAGTACTCCTTTAATTTCCTTCTCCTGTCTTATTGCTCTAGCAAGAGTTTCAAGCACTATGTTGAAAAGGAGTAGAGATAGTGGACATCCTTGTCTGGTTCCTGATTTCAATGGGAATACTTCCAGTTTTTCTCCATTTAGAACGATGTTGGCTGTGGGTTTGTTGTATATAGCATTAATTATGTTGAGGTATGTTCCCTCCAGTGCAACTCCCTTTTATCATGAATGCATGCTGAATTTTGTCAAAAGCCTTTTCTGCATCTATTGAGATGACGATGTGGTTTTTGTCTTTGAGTCCATTTATATGAGTACTAACATTTATTGACTTGCATATATTGAACCATCTCTGCATCTCTGGGATAAAGCCTACTTGATCATGGTGAATGATGTTTTTGATGTACATCTGTATGTGGTAAGTATTTTGTTGAGAATTTCTGCATCTATGTTCATTAAGGATATGTGTCTGTAGTTTTCTTTTTTAGTTTGGGTATTGGAGTGATGCTGGCTTCATAGAAGGAATTTGGGAGTTCTACCTCTGTTTCTATCCTTTTGAATAATTTAAGCAGTATTAGTTGGAGGTCTTTAAATGTCTGGTAGAATTCTGCTACAAATCCATTTTAGTTGGGAAGATTTGTATTAATATTTCAATTT
>NW_008350120.1:250041-255358 GCF_000622305.1 Nannospalax galili
ACTTTCAGATTTAGTAGCATATAGGTTTTAAAAATATTCCCTTATAATGGTTTGGATCTTTTGGGTGTCTGTTATGATGGTCCCCTTTTATCTCTGATTTTGTTGATTTGGCTTTGCTTTCTTTCTTTTGGTTAACTGGGCTAAGGGTCTATGTTGTTTAGCTTTTCAAAGAACCAGCTCTTAGATGAATTGATTCTTTGTATTGTTTTGTATTGTTTTCTTTGTTTCTATTTCATTAATTTCTGCTCTGATTTTTGTTATTTCTTCTCTTCTGCTGGGTTTGGGTTTCATTTGTTCTTGCCTTTCCAGTGCCTTCAGTTGCAGTGTTAGGTCATTTATTTGGGCTCTTCCTAATTTTTTAATGTAGGCACATGGAGCTATAAACTTCCCTCTTAGGACTGTTTTTAAAGTGTCCCACAGGTTGTGTTGTGTTGTATTGTCCTTTTTGTCGAATTCCAGGAATTCTTTTACTTCCTCCTTAATTTCTTCTTTGACCCACTCATTGTTTAGGAGTGTGTTATTTAATCGCTATGAGCTCCTGTAGTGACTAGGTCTTCCAAGTATTGATTTTGAGCTTTATTGCATTGTGGTCTGATAGAATGTATAGAATTATTTCAGTTGGGGAGGGGGGCTGGAGAGATGGCTCAGCAGTTAAGAACACTGGTTGTTCTTGCAGAAGACCTGAGTTCAAATCCCAGCACCCACATGGCAGCTAACAACTGTCTGTAACTTCAGTCCCAGGGGATCTGACAGCCTCTTCTGACCTCCGTGGGCATTGCGCGACATGGGTGCACTTACCTACATGCAGGCAATACACGTATACACATAAATAAAAATAATAAATTTTTTTAAAAGATTATTCAATTTTTTTGTATTTGTTGAGGTTTGTTTTGTGGCCCAGTATGTGGTCAGTTTTTGAAAATGTTCCATGGGATGCTGAGTAGAAAGTGTATTCTTTGGTGCTTGGGTGGAATATTCGAAAGATGTCTGTTAGGGTTATTTGATGTGTGGTATCATTTAATTCAGACGTCTCTGTTCATTGTCCAGTTACCCTGTCTAATGGAGACAGTGGGTTTGTTTGGTTTTTTAATGTTGTGACCTGGGTGTGGAGTTCTTATTTTGGGGTGTCTGACACAACTCTTGCCTGCCTTGGAGTTGAAGTTTGGTTCTGGTTGTTGTTGTTGTTGTTGCTGCTGTAACTTGGTTACTTTCTGATCAGGTATGAATAGTTAGTTGGCCTGTGCGTCAGGTTCTCACTTTTTTTTTTTTTATTGGGACAGGATGTTTCCAGGCAGGCTAGTCAAGAGCTTTCCAGCCACGTGAATGGGCCTAGTCCCAAGAAAGGAAGATGGCGGCCAAGTGTGCATGTTCTGACCAGCTAAGCAGGGCTGATGTGAGCCCCTACAGCAGCAAATAGGGCTAGACCCAAAGCAGGGCAGTGGTGACCACGTGCCTTCAACACTTTTGAATAGCACACGCGATACAAAGAAACACATTCCCTGACAGAAATACATGAAGCACCCAGGAAGCTCAGGTCTATGGCCCAGATCCTCCTCACCAGCAGAGTATGGAACCTGAGACCAACTTCAGACATGGCTGCCACTACTATGTGGGGCTGAAGGGACACGTACTAGTGTTCAGAGTGACAGAGGAAGGCACGCCAGGAGGTAGAGTGTGGGGAGCAGGCACTCCTCCCACTGGCACAGGGAGGGTCACCGGCTGCAAAATTCTCCCTTGATGTCTGTGACCCTTGCTTCTACTGTGTCCCTCCCCTGCTGGCCACATTATGTCAAAACAGAAAGTTCTAAACCACTCTTCCATGGCTTCTTCCTTCTGGGCAAAGCAAAGGACACTGAGGACAAACAACTGTAAAGTGAGAAGGTAGAATCTCAGACAGGAAGACAGCAGATGGCACGCTGTCTCCTCTAGAATCCCAGCGCTGTCTTCTAGAAAGACAGTAAAATGTCTGTGCGTGGCAGAGGTTGGACTGTGGGGAGGAGAAGCAAGAAGAGTGTGGCAGGTTGGGCAGTGACCATACTCCCCAACACTGCAGTGGCAGTCCCTGTCACACATGCTTGGCATGATCCTCTGCATGCATGGCAAATGTGAACACACTGTGGACTCTGGGTGACAATGCTGTGTCTCTATGGCTGAGTAGTTCTTGCATCATTCTAATGGATGTTGGCACTGGGCAAGGCTCCAGGAGGAGGCAGGGAACATAACAAGAGCTCTTCACATCTGTTCAATTGTGATTAAACTGCTCTAAAAACTGAAGTCTAGGTTTTGTTTGGGCTGTCAACCCCTTGTCACGGAAGGGCAAGGAACTAATGGGGCCTCTTCTAGTTCACTTCTCTTTTGCTAAATGACCAAACCACCTTGGGGAGGAAGGGCAGGAAATCAGGGCAGGAACCTGGAGCACAGACCATGGATGATAACTGCTTACTAGCTTGCTCTCCTGGGCTGTGCTCAGCCTGCTTTTTTATACAACTCGGGACCACCTGCCCAGGGGTGGCACCACCCATAGTGGGCTGGGCCCTCGCATGTCACTCAACCATCAAGAAGATGTCCCACAGACATGACCACGGGCCAGTCCAATGAAGGCAATTCCTCAACTGAGGGAAGCTCCCTCTGAACAGATATGTCAAGTTGACAACTAAAGCTGTCTGGCACAGGGCCCCACTGTCCTTGAGGATTTATAAGTAATGGTTGCTGGGGGAGGGAGAGACATTTTCTTCAGTGGTATAGCACTAGTAAGTTGCCATTGCTCTTGTAAACAAAGCCTTATCTGTGGTCCTGCAAACAACTCTGGTGAAACGCACTGCGCCACCACTGGGTCACCAACACAAAAGGTGTGCAAGTGGGAGAGGAGCTAGTTAAGAAGAGTGAGGAGAAGAGCAGGCACAGGGGACATCAAGAGACGGTAGGAGAGAGTGAGAATGATTGAAACTGCTGTGTGTGTACAACAATGTGATAAGGAAACCCATTACTCTGCATAACTAATATATGCTGATGAACACATTTTAAAAATGAAGTCTAGGTTGAGGAGACAGCACATTCATTAAAGTGTGCCCAGTAAGCATGAGGACTTGAGTTTGGTCCCTAGGAAAAAACTGGGCAAGGCAGCACTTGTAATCCCAGTGGAGAAAGTGGATCTTTGCGTTTCCCTGGCCAGCCAACATATTCTACATGGTAAGTTTAAGGCCAGTGAATGACCCTGTCTCAAAAGGAGGACAGAATCCTGACATGGTGGTCCATGTCTTTAATCCCAGCAAAGGCAAGTGGAGATCGAGGCTAGCCTGCTCTACATAGTGAGTTCCAGGCCAGCTGGGGCTACAGGGAGACCCTATCTCAAAACCAACAAACAAAAACAAAAAACCACACAATATGGGACTAGAAAGATGGCTCAGTGGTTAAGAGCACTGGCTGCTCTTACAGAGGACCTGGGTTCGGTCCCCAGCACCTACATGGTAGCTAACAACCATCCGTAACTCCAGTACAGGGAATCCAACACCCTCTTCTATCATCTGTGGATTTGCACATACATGCAGATAAAAACACTCAAACATATAAAATAAAAAATTTTCAAAGGTAGGCGGCCTTTCATAACAATACTGGAGGTTGTCCTTGGACCTCTACACCCATATACATATAACTGCACATGCACACCACACACACGAATATGTAAGCACAGTCAAATACATGCACACACATAAAATAAATAAATGAAGTCTAGTTTCTTCAATCAAACAGGCTTGACCAAAACTGCAGAGCAGAATCAGAGCTCAACTGAAGTCCTCCCGCTGGTCCGGTTCACTTGGATGCCCTTTGAGTCACCCACTTCTTTCAGACTGAATGCTGAACACACAAGGTCATGTGGGCCCCTGTCTCCAAAACAACTAGTGGGGCAAGGCAAGGCCACACCACAGGGAAGTTCAGAATTGGACATTTGCATGAAGCCAAACAAGCCTGAGAACATACAGGCAGGAGCTGGGAGAGGATTTCTCAGACCAGCCTTGACTGTGATCAACAGGATTGGGAACACATTTAAAATATAGAAAAAAAGAGCTGGTGCTGGAGAGATAGCTCAGTGATTAAGAGCACTGGCTGCTCTTGCAGAGGACCTGAGTTCAGTTCTTACCACCTACATGACAGCTAACTGCAGTTCCAAGGGATCTGATGCCTTCTTCTGGCCTCTGTGGGCATTGTATACATGCAATAAAAATACTCAAACATGTAAAACAAAAATAAATAATTTTTAAAAGACAAGCTCAGGATCCCAGAAGCCACCAGCTCATCAGGGGAAGGAGCTGGTCCACCACACACCTAACGCTGATCTACAGCTCCTTCCTGTGTGGACTAACCACCAAAGTGCTCATAGGACAATGAGTGGGAAGTAAATAAACTAGATCCAGAGCCAAGGCAGAAAGTTCCTATGGGGTAAGATTTTTGCCAACCTTAAACAGAGGGAGATGCAGGATATAAACTTGGCTTAGAGAGACAAGCAGGCAAGTTCTAGAAGGAAGAATTCTCTGAGGAAAGACGCATTGTCCTAAACACTTTATAGTTGTGGTGAGCTTGATTCTCTCCACGGGCCTCTTGAGAGCAAACAGATTGTGTGCCCAACTCCTGCAAATGGGACATGTGGCACAAAAAAACCCACATTTTTCAAATAAAAAAAAACATGAAGCATCCATGATATGCGGGGTCTGTGGCCCATTTACTCCCTCGTGTCTCTCATGATAACGACACTTCCCTTTTCCCAATTCCTAGTGTGCAAGCAGGTTTTTAGGTGAAATGCACTCAAGTCCACCTCCCTGGTCCACCTCCCAGTGGCAGCTTGTGACCTTGGAGGGGGCCCAGCAACACAGGCCTCTGAGCTCCTCTCTCTGCCCTGTCTGCACAAGATAAAGATTTTCCTTGATGTCTCCTCACATGCTCCAATCTGACAAATCAAAGGCAATTACCTATGACATTGAGGACATCTCAAGAGTCCTTCCATCCGCTCTTGAGATCAAGCCTTAAGTCAGGTCTTGGACCTTGCCCCTATTGGAAGACAGAAAAGCACAGTTAGTGATCCAGTACTTCGGGACTTTAAGACCCAGATTAATACCAACTCATCAATAGTAGGGGACTTCAATACTCCATTAGACAGGTCAATAGGACAAAGAATAAACAGAGAGACATCTGAATTAAACAATACCATATATCAAATGGACCTAACAGACATCCACTGAATATTCCACCCAAGCACCAAAGAATATACTTTCTATTCAGCACCCCATGGAACTTTCTCCAAAATCGACCATGTACTGGGGTG
>NW_008350120.1:255726-257553 GCF_000622305.1 Nannospalax galili
ACCCTGCAAACAAGAAGAAATTACAAAAATCAGGGCGGAAATTAATGAAATTGAAACAAAGAAAACAATACAAAGAATCAACAATTCCAAGAGCTGGTTCTTTGAAAAGATAAACAAGATTGACAGACCACTAGCCCAGTTAACTAAAAGAAAGAAGGAGTGCCTCCAAATCAACAAAATCAGAGATGAAAGGGGAAACATCACGACACCAGAAAAAAACAGAACATTATAAGGGAATACTTTAAAAACCTATATGCTACTAAATTTGGAAACCTAAAAGAAATTAATGTGTATCTGAAATCACTGGAATCACCAAAACTAAACCAAAAAGAGATCAACAGCTTATACAGACCCATAAGACATAAGGAAATTGAAACAGTAATACAAAACCTCCCAACTTAAAAAGGCCCAGGACCAGATGGATTTACAGCAGAATTCTACCAGACATTTAAAGATTTACATCCAATACTACTTAATTTATTCAAAAAGATAGAAACAGAAGGAGAACTCCCAAATTCCTTCTAGGAAGCCAACATCACTCTAATACCAAAACCAGGTAAAGATACAACCAAAAAAGAAAATTATAGACCCATTTCCTTAATGAACATAGATGCAAAATTTCTCAACAAAATACTTGCAAACCACGTACAGACACATGTCGAAAAGATCATCCACCATGATCAAGTCAGCTTTATCCCAGAGATACAGGGATCAAGTAGGTTTTATCCCAGAGATGCAGGGCTGGTTTGATATACACAAATCAATATACATCATTAATTGTATAAATGGACCCAAAGACAAAAACCACATTGTCATCTCAATAGATGCAGAAAAGGCTTTTGACAAAACTCAGCATGTATTTATAGTCAGAGTCCTAGAGGGCATTGGACTGCAGGGAACATACCTCAACACAATTAAAGCTATATGCAACAAACCCACAGCCAACATCATTTTAAATGGAGGAAAAACTGAAAGCATTCCCATTAAAATCAGGAACCAGACAAAGATGTCCACACTCTCCACTCTTTTTCAACATAGTGCTTGAAACTCTTGCAAGAGAAATAAGACAAGAGAAGGAAATTAAAGGAGTAATAATTGGAAAAGAAGTTCAAATATTATCCCTTTTTACAGACAATATTATATCTAAGAGACCCCAAAAATTCCACTAGAAAATTCCTAGAAATGATTAATACTTTCAGTAAAGTAGCAGACTATAAAATTAATCTACAAAAATCAGTAGCCTTTCTATCAATAACAAGCAATTGGAGAAAGAGTACATGGAAACACTCCCTTTCACAATAGCCTCCAAAAAAATAAAAATCTCAGAATAAATCTGACCAAAGACATCAAAGATCTCTACAATGAAATTTTTAAATCTTTAGAGAAAGAGATTGAGGAAGACATCAGAAGATGGAAGGACCTCCCATGCTCATGGATTAGAAGAATTAATATTGTGAAAATGACCATCCTACCAAAAGCCATTTATAGATTCAATGCAATGCCTGTCAAAATCCCCATGATATTCTTCACAGAATTAGAAAAACCATCCTAAGTCATATGGAAGCAACCCTGAGTTGCAAACCTTCAGGTTGCCAAAGCAACCCTGAGTACAAAGAACAATGCTGGGGGGATTACTATACCAGATTTCAAACTATATTACAGAGCTACAGTCATAAAAACAACATCTTACTGGGACAAAAATAGACCCATAGATCAATGGAACAAAATTGAAGACCCAAATATGAGCACATGCAATTTCAGGCACCTGATATTTGACAAAGGGGCCAAGAACATTCACTGGAGGAACGACAGCATGTTCAGCAAATG
>NW_008350120.1:257968-259419 GCF_000622305.1 Nannospalax galili
GAGGTTTTACATTCAGAATATATCAAGAACTCAAAAAACAAAGAATTGAGAAATCAAATGACCCAATTAAAAGATGGGCTAAAGGTCTAAACAATGACTTCTCAAAAGAAGAAATAAAGATGCTAAGAAACATCTTAAAAGATGTTCAACATCACTAATAATCAGGGAAATGCAAATTAAAACCACTTTAAGATTTCACCTTACCCCAGTCAGACTGGCAACGATCATGAAAACAAATAACATGCAGATGCAGGGAAATAGGAACCCTCATCTACTGCTGATAGGACTACAAACTGGTGCAGCCATTATGGAAATCAGTGTGGGCAAATCTTAAAATACTAAAAATAGATCTACCATATGATCAAACTATACCACTCCTTAGCATACTGTCCTGGAACTCACTATGTAGACCAGGCTGGCCTTGAACTCACAGAGATCGCCTGCCTCTGCCTCCCGAGTGCTGGGATTAAAGGCCTGCACCACCACGCCCACGCCTGGCTGACAACTCTGAAAAAACTAAAAATGGAGCCGGGGTTAGCGGTGGTGCTGGGAGGCCGCAGCCAGGAAGGCCCAGGCAGGGAGCGGGTGTCTCCCGCAGGTGGGTCCCCCGCCCTGCTCTCTGCAGCCTCCCCCATCACTTAGTCTGACCCCAGGCGTGTGTCCACTACTAAGAATGAAACAGGGCTGAAGACACTCAGAGAAACTTTCGTTCTGTGTATTATGAGAAAGTAGGGTTTCGTGGAGTTGAAGAACTCACTGGAAATTCTCCTGAAAGATGACCGTCTGGATTTTGAGAAGCTTTGCACTTTTAGCCAGCGGTTCCCACTCCCATCCATGTACCGTGCACTGGTATGGGAGGTGCTTCTAGGGATCCTGCCTCCACATCGAGAGTCCCATGCCCAAGGGATGGCCCATCGCAAAGGTCAGGACTCTGGTGTCCTTCACGTCCTGAAAGTAGTTTGCTTCATCAGTGACGCCACCCCTCAGGTCGAAGTCTTTCTTCGAATGTATCAGCTGGAGTGTGGGAAGTTGCCTCAAAGCCCCTCTTTTCCTCTGGAGCCAGAGGATGAAGTGTTTCTTGCCGTTGCTAAAGCCGTGGAGGAGATGGTGGAAGACAGTGTGGATTGTTACTGGACCACCCGGTGCTTCGTGAAGCAGTTAAATAACAAGTATCCGGAATTTTTACCCCAGCTGCCCAAGACTTTCGAACAATACTTGAATCTGGAAGACAGCAGGCTGCTGAGTCATCTGAAGACGGGCTCTGCAGTGTCCAGACTTCTTATGACCTCTGGTCCGACTTCTTATGACCTCTGGTCCAAAAGGTGCTTCGCAGGATGCCTGCCCAACTCCAGTTTACAAAGGGACTGGGACAAAGTTGTAAGTGGATCCTGTAGGAGCCTAGTTTTTGTAGCTGTGGAAATCTTAATAACTTTTAAGATAAAATTGTTGGC
>NW_008350120.1:259511-260107 GCF_000622305.1 Nannospalax galili
CACTTTAAGATTTCACCTTACCCCAGTCAGACTGGCTAAGATCAAGAGAACAAATGATATCAAATGTTGGAGAGGATGTGGGGGAAGGGGAACACTCATCCACTGCTGGTGGGGCTGCAAAATTGTTCAACCCCTATGGAAAGCAGTGTGGAGAACTCTTAAACTAAAAATGAACCTACCATATGACCTGTTTATACCACTTCTTGGCATATACCCAAAGGACTCGTCCTGTTTCAGAGACACTTGTCCATGTTTGTTGCTGCTCTTTTCACAATAGCTAAGAGATGGAAGCAACCTAAGTGTCCCTCAGTTGATGAGTGGATAATGAAAATGTGGTTCATTTATACAATGGGGTTTTACTCAGCAGTAAAGAAAGACGAAATCATGAAATTTGCAGTTAAATGGATGGAACTAGAAACTGTTATACTAAGTGAAGTAATACAGACTCAGAAAAACAATGTATGTTCTCCCTCATACATGGATCCTAGCACCAAATCCTTTTAAAAAAAAAGGAGCTCAAGAGAGGTGGGACCATAGTTGACGGTTATTATCAAGGGAGAAATGGGGAAAATGGGGACACTTTAAATGGGGAAACC
>NW_008350120.1:260271-264281 GCF_000622305.1 Nannospalax galili
GAGTCCATGTGTATAGCTAAAGGCTACATAACAAGAAACAGTGTCAGACAAGAGAAACCTTCCTTTGAGTTGTTGGCCAGGGTGGTCCAAGAGGCTCCCAAAATTATACAGGTTATTGCCCCAGCCCTTGATGGCCTCCCAGAACTTGAAGGTAAGCTCCTACTGACGAAGACAGAACATACTTCAGACACAGGATTTGGAGCAATAGAGCTGCAACTGACCTGAAACCACTTCCCCTGAAGGCGAGTTGTCATAGCTTTGGAGAGCGCTATGAAGGTGCCAAGGAAAATATCAATGAGTGATCCAACACCAGCTTCAAGACCAAATAACCACATCAATAGCCAGCACAGAGTACATTGTTGGTGCAGTAATGTCGCTTCTATCTTGGGGGCAATCAACAGCTACCTAATTGGACTAAAATCCTACTCAGTGGGAGGAAACTCGTGTGGTACTGTAAACATAACCAAATACACATGGCTGGAGTGGTCATAGATCTTAGAGAAAACCCCAAGACTGCCACATCACTAGACTAATGTGATTTCTTACTATGTACAAAATATGTATCCTTACATTTACAGACAAATATCCCAGTCACCACTCATCAAAGTAACTCATTTGGCGCCAGTCAGAGACTATTACCAAGTGGTCACACATGAACATTGTCTATGGATTGGCTAGGCCAATCCATACACCTAAGGCTCATGGAACATAGAACAGGGATAAAGAAGAGGACACTAATGAATCTCCCAGTTCTCAATAATGAAGCTTCCTCATGCAACAAAGGGCCAGGAACACAAAAGGTCACAAGTGGCCAAAGCGTAGAGATCAAAAGTCTGCTGAATGCTGGTCCTTGGTCAGGCCTCCTTTATTAAACTTCACCGACCCAAGACTCAGGGACCATCGTGGAAGAGGAGGCAGAAAGATTGTAGGAGTCAGGGAGGAGGTTCATGACCATATGGAAACAGAGTCCTGCAAGCTCCTGGAAACCTGCTCATATGATTCTACGGCAATGGTGTCAGCATACACAAGTGCCCTGCAAACTCAGGCAGACAAACACACAGTATAGAACTCGGGAAATGAACAGCAGACCCCAATCTTAACTGAAAAATACTGGCAACTGATTACTGCTAGGTGGGGAAGAGCTGATCTTACTAAAACAAGGCACTCTAGATAGGCTGACTAGACCTCAGTGGATGGACTTGCACTGGGGAACAGCTGGGGACACTGATGGTGCAGTGAGCCTTAACAGGGATGACAGAGTACATGGCTCCAGTGGGGGAAGCTATGGGAGGGGGCCAGTGGGGACAGGGGTGTAAGGATGATTAAGATTGTTTGAAATGTTCTGGATGAAATACACAAAAAAATCATAACAAATTTAAAAAAAAATAAAAGAGAGAGAAGGGGCTTTAAATCCATTTTTTGTAGGAACGGAAGATGGAGGGCACATGGGTACCTTCGAGAAGCTTGAAAGCACAAAGAAATAGACTGCTCCGTGGTGTCTCCATTGGGAACAGAGCCTGAAAAGATCCAGAGCTGCAGCTGGGGCAATGGCTCAGTCAGTAAAGTGCTTGCCCAACAAGGATGAGGTCCTGCGTTTGGATCCCCAATATCCATGTAAAATTGGGCAGTGGCAAATCCAGAACCCAGAACTGTCAAGGTGGACACAGACACATTCCTGGAGCTCACCTGTCAGCAAGTGTAGCTGAATCAGTGACCTTGGTTCAGTGAGAGGTCCTGTCACAAAATAAAAGGTGGAAAAGATCTAAGAAAGAACAACATTCAAAAAAAAAAAAGAAGAAGAAGAAGAACACAATATTTACCTCTGCCCTCCACACACAAGCATATAGATATGCACAGGTACCCCCAAACATACAAAACACATGCCCAAACATATACCACACAGAAAGGAAGGAAGGAAGGAGGGAGGGAGGGAGGGAAGGAAGGAAGGAAGGAAGGAAGGAAGGAAGGAAGGAAGGAAGGAAGGGGAAAGGAGGGAGGGAGGAAGGGATAAAGGAGAGCCAAAGATAAGAAAAGTTTGCCCATGTTGTGTAGGAATGGTTTAGAACATCCTGAGAGCTTTGAGGTGGCTGTGGATTTTCCCACCCAGTGCTTGTTAACAACGGAAACAGAAAAGCAAACAGATGGGGAAACCCCCACACTGTTCCTCCAACACCATGACTTCCAGACTGCATAGAGTTATCACCCATGGCAAGCCTCAGAGCCAGGACCCCCAACAAGGAGCCAGGAACAAGAGAGACAGTCATAAACGCCTAGGGGCAGCCAAGCCCAAGGGTTCAGTACCATCAATCCCATCCTTCCTTCCTCTACAAAGGAAGGAAGCCTGTGACTGACCTAGATAAATACCGTAGGGAAACTCAGAGTAGAGCAAGTTAGAAAGCAGGGAGTTAACAACACTGTGCCGTGTGTGTGTGTGTGTGTGTGTGTGTGTGTGTGAGAGAGAGAGAGAGAGAGAGAGAGAGAGGCAGAGACAGAGAGACAGAGACTGAGAAAGTTTATGAAAGAATGTGTACTGAGGCGGTATCTCTGGCACTCCCCTGGCTTCTCATGAGACATGCTGATCTCCCAGAAAGAGATTATGCAGATAAAGTCGTGCTCATTTCATTTTTCCAAATTGTTATATTCTAGACATTTTATTATTGTTCAGTGTTCTGTAAACATTTGACTGTGATTCTCACGAGTTTGAGAATAAAATCAGAGCTGCAGGTGCTGGCCCTCCAGTCCTCTAGTTGATTAGCAGTTTCCAAGGTAATCCATTCAGGTCTTGTGGCTACCCCCTCGTTGCCACAAGTTAGTATATGCTAATAAACATCTTAACAATGAAGTCCAGGGATTAGGGAGACAGTGCATTCATTAAAAGGATGCTTTTGCAAGTACAAGGACATGAACTCCATTCACAGAACCTCAGGAAAAATAATTGGAAGTCTTAGTGCTTGTGATTCTGGTCATAGGGAAGCTGAGAGAGGAGGATCCCTGGGGTTCCCTGACCAGTCAGCTAAGTCTATTTCATGAGTTCATGAGTTCATGGCTAGGGAAGGACCTTGTCCAAAAAAATACATAGACAAAGGACAATTCCAAGAAGAACACCACTGGAGGTTGTCCTCTGACCCTGACACTCATGTGTATACAGCTGCATATGCACCAGCACAGGAACATGCACATACACATGTGTTGCTGTGTGCGTTTGCGTCTTGCAGGTGTGGTTTTCGCACGCCGCGCTGCTGGGTGGGTCTCTGGCTCTCCGTGGCTGCTTGGGAAGTGCAGGCGAGTCTGCAGGTCGGCGGGCCCACGCTGGGCGCTGGCAAGTGCAGACTCCGCGGGGGGCTGCAAGCTGCCAGGCGGGTTCTGCGCCAAGCTGCCCGACACTCCCTCTGTGCACGCGATCCGTTGGCCACCGGATCACTAGGGGAGGTGCAGGAACGGCGAACCAGGATCTTCACGAGTGGTTGTTGACAGAAGGATAGCCCCCTCCGGGAAGACTGAATCACAGACTGGTTCCAGGCGCAGTGAGACACAGATATAGCTCCAGACAAGTTCAGTGATACAGCTTCGCTTTATTGGGGTGAAATCAGAAGATTTATAGTGTGGAGGCAATAGCAAAAGCCTCAGTTGATAGGTGCTCCTAGAATGTCCCATTTACATGTGGTGGTGGGCTTCTATCAGACTGTCAGACAATGCCTGATTATCATATAGATAGCAAAAGCCTCAATTGATAGGTGCTCCTAGAATGTCCCATTTACATGTGGTGGTGGGCTTCTATCAGACTGTCAGACAATGCCTGACTGATTATCATATAGAAAAAACCTGGTAGTTTCTATACCAGAGGTCATGTTTCAGATAAGACATCTGTGTTTGGCGGCACTTCAAGGTGAGCCAGGAAGAGAGCAAGAGGCCCCCTGCTGAAAAGGGGAGTTTTTCCATTTGGCGCCGAGCCCCTCAGGGCTATCCGGACATGGAGAAACTGCAACCCTAACAGCAGGGTTCCCCAACAT
>NW_008350120.1:264461-271591 GCF_000622305.1 Nannospalax galili
GGCTGAATCCACCTAGAGGCCCTTCTTCTCACCGGTTCCTGTCAGGCTGGGCTCTGAGAACACAAGGTCGTGTGAGTCCCATCAACACCAAAGGGAAAAGACTGAGCCAAGTGAGGGGTGTCCCCAGGATGGGCCGTTTCCACAGAGCCAAATGAGCATGAGAGTCCACAGGTTGGGGGCTGAGGCAGTGGAGTGGACTTCCCACACCAGCTTTGACTGTGACCACCAAGACCAGAAGACACAAGGAAAGAGAAAACAAGGTTCCCAGCAGCCCACCAGCTCATTGGGGGACAGAGAAGGTCCGGCATACATCTTACAGTGATCTACAGTCTAGAGATGCTCGTTCCTGTGCAGACTCAGCACCAAAGTGCTAGGGGACAGTGAGTGGGAAGTAAATGAAGCTAATGTGGTTCAGGTCTCAGACAGTTCCCTGGTGGGGTGGGGTTCTAGCTAACTTTGAACAGAGACACAGAATGTGAACTTGGCAGAGACAGCCAAGTGGGAGAGCTTCCCTGGAGGGAGGAATCAGCAAGAAAAATCAGGCCTTGGTGAGCAAATGGGTTGTGTTCCCAACACGTGATGAATGGAGCATTTAACACATTTCCAAACAAAAGCAGGAAGCGTCCATGATGCCCAGGTCCTGTGGCCCTTGTGTCTCCATTGAGCACCTGAACTTCCCTTGGCCCAGTTCCTATGACGCAAGGCATTTTTAGGTGAAATGCACCCAAGTCCCCACTCCCGTGCCCCCTGCTGGTGGAGGACACACAGGAACACAGACCTCTGAGTCCTCTCTTGGCCTCAATCTGAACAGGAGAAAATTTTCTCTAGATTTCCTCGAAGGGTTTCTCATTAGGGTCCTACCTCCTCATAGGCCCAAGCCATAAGCCAAGACTCTGGTCTCACGCCATCTTGTGGAGTGAGGAATACAGCTAGAGACCCAGAGACCTTAAGTGGGAATCGTGGTAGATGGAGCATTCTGGCATCTGTGACAGGCACAAGGCAGCTCCTCTCTAGAGAAATGCAACTGGGGAAGAGCTTCCTGCTGTAGCCCAGGGGGATAGAGTTCAGGCTAGGACCTAGAAAACCAGGGCTCGGTGACAGTGACAGCAGCCAGTGTGTTTGCAAGAGCTGCAGTCTCTTGGGAACTCTGCACACAGCAGGGCCTGGCAGGCAGCCCCACTGCTGGGAACAAGGACAGAGAGAGTGACAGTGACCAAGGCATGTCAGCATCACATGCACTCCACCCCACCCTGTATGCATACATAGTACTTCACTAGTGGCTTGGGGACAAGGTTAGGAGGTGAACATCCTGATCATGTCTACCTTCAAAAGCTGAGGAAAAAGACATCTACTTGACCCACTACTCTAGGGTGGCCTGACAGGGGTGCTCCAGTAGCCTTCAGGAAAGAGATCCCAAATTTGAGAACCCACTTGGAGGGCAGAGAAGGCTGAGCAGGGCAGGAGTCTCCTCATCCCTGCTCCACAGCCTAGACTCGCTCCAGCCAGTCTGCAGAGCTCAGAACTTCCAGTACGCTGAGATCCAGACTGTAGTATCAGGATGCTCTTTAAAGATAAGTGTAGTCAAAACTCTATGTCCATGTAGGTAGACATCGTTCGATACACTTTTATTAAAGTATTTTATTTTATTATTTTTATTTTACATGTATGAATGTATTTGTCTGCGTGCATGGAAGTGCATCCATGTCATGCAATGCCCACAGAGGTCAGAAGAGGGTATCAGATCCCCTAGAAGTAGAGTTATGGACAGTTAGCTAGATGTGGGTGCTGGGGATCAAACTCGGGTCTCTCTGTCAAAGCAGCCAGTGCTCCTAACTGCTGAGCCATCTCTCCAGGGCCCTGTTTAATACATTTTATATTTACTGTTGGGTTGTTTCTCTCAACACTTGGGAGGTCATACTGCTGATGATTGGCATTTCCATTTCACAGCTGAGACAACAGAGACTTTAAGTGCATGGCCGAGATGACGTTGCTAATATGGTAATGTCATTTACCAGAACTCGAACCCAGGCAGCCTAACAGAGTTTGCATGTTTTTGTTGTTTTGTTCCGCTTGAGACAGGGTCTCCCTGTAGCCCAAACTGGCCTGGAACTCACCATGTAGACCAGGCTGGCTTCGATTTCACAGAGATCTGCCTGTCTCTGCCTGGGATTAAAGGCATCTACCACCATGCTCAGCCTTAGAGTCTATACTTTGAATACGTAGACTAAATTTTGAAATGTGGCCCCCTAAAAGGTATTATGTTGCATCAAAAAGGTAGTTTTCTGCTGTTAGTACAGTGCTCTGCCACACCAGGACATAGGCTGTTGCAGCCCTTGAGGACCAAGCCTTGGGCTGCTGTGACTCATGGAACGTTCCCCTTGCTGAGGAACGTTCCCCTACTGAGATAACCTTGAGTAACAGGCAAACTATTAGGAATGACATCTCCAAAATATTGGTAGAGAAAATACAAGGTTTATAGGTGAGGGAAGTCCTCAGACAATGCACACTTAGGGGCCTGGATGGAGTTGGGAACCCAAGCTATGTCATCAGCTGAGGTGAGCGGAGGGAGCTCAGCCAGTAGGAAAGTGTCAAGGCTTAGGCACAAGGCACTCTGAGATGCTACCTTGGAGAGGGACAGACTTAAGTTCTCTCCTCCGCTGCTTTCCAGAGTGGTTGGGTTGGTGCAAAGGAGAGTGGCACTAGACAGGTCAATAGTGATCTAGGTACGACACATGGCCATAGCAAAGCATCCCAGGGTAGACACTCAACGACAAGGCCCAAGTGCTCTGGGACTGAGTGCTTATGAGGTGAAGGTCATGTACACCTTTCTGTAGAACAAGAAATGGCTGGAGCTATAGCCATCAGAGATACTGAGTTTGCACAAGAACTGCACGTGCCTCATTGAGCTGCTGCTGCCCAAGAAGAAGGATGCAAAAAGAACCCCTGTGAAAGGAGCCCATGTTGCCACCTCCTTTGGTGCCCAGGAGCATCCCAACGTCACTGGGTTTGCTGTGGGGAGCCTGCCATGGCCCATCTACATGTAAAAACTGTCCCCTGGGCCTGGGCACAATCCATCCTGGGCATGCAGTCCCATCTTCAAAATAGAGGATAGTTTTCTCTACAACACACTGGTAGAGGCCACCAAGCCCATGTATTAGTCTGTTTTTTCCTTGACCCCACCAGTTTCTTACTCCTGGACTGTGGCTACCAGTGTCTGATCTTTACCAACATGACCCCCACCCCCCATGGCCTGGAGTCCAGTCAGCATCATCCCTGGTTTATCTTGCAATGTGATGTGGAAGTCTTCCGGCACCTCACTGGGCTGGGGAGCCCTGTAGATCTGGGAGCACAACTGTCTAGCACTGGAGAGCAGAGCAGCTCTAGTACAAATGTCAAGCTCTACAACAGCCCAGAGGATATGGCTGGGAAACATGAGGGTGGACAACTGGGTATGGTGTTCCTCAAGGCCCACTGCCGAGAGTACAGAGGAGCCATATGCTCCTCTGACGTGTTCCACGGGACTTCCCTGCCCATCACTGGTTATTCCTGGTTGCTTCATTCCCACGTGCCCTGCAAAGGCCTGGGGGACAACATGCCACTTACAGGCTGCATATGCTGAATATGCACAATGTGACGATTCCCTCCCCTGTCCTTGAGACCTTCTTCCTCTTGAGATGCCCACAGGGGTGTCCCTTCAGTGCCATTTCAACTCCAATTTTAGATTCAGCTTTGATTCCAATGCAGGGCTGAAGGGGCACATGCTGGTACCGCAGACGGACTTCAACAGTCTACAATTTCAATTGCATCTGGTACTTTATCTTCTATCCTAATGATGTGATAAAGACCAAGATGCAAGCCACTGGCTACGTCCAGGCCACCCTAAGCACTCCAGAAGGACTGTGGGATGGCATTTTCCTACACAACCACCTACTTGGCTGTGTCCACACTCACATAGTATGTTACTATGTTGACCTGGAAATGGCAGGTAGGATTTGAGACCAGATCATCCCCAGTACCTCAGCTGCTTCCTACCAATAATTTCACTCCACAGGAGACATGACTAAGGCCCTCTGGCATAAAATCAGGAGAATTCATTCAGGCTTCTTCCCTGCAAAATAAAATATCTGTACACCTGAAAACACGTGCAGTAAATGGTGCTCTAAGATCACCCTGAATGTGAGATGAGCATCACCCTTGTGGGGACTGAGTAGAATGTTGCACACAGGGTAGAGACATGGTAGATGCCCAGAAGGTTAAGAAATGTCATTACCTAGCACTTTGACCTGGAGTATAGTGCCATGTTGGTGATATCCCTGGCACGGCTGTGATGCTTGACATCAAATCCAATAATGGAACAAGGCCACTAGTGCCAGATGGGAGGCTTCCATCCACGCAACATATTTGGTCCTTCAGCCCAGAGCATATAAAGAGTCCCCAAGCCTACAAACACACAGTCTGCCCCTTCTGGAAGGTTAAAACCATAGCAAACAGACTGGATCACAACTCTTGAAATAACAGACTAGGGTCACACTGAAACTGCCAAAGTTGCCATGGCTGCTAGCCAGTGACTGTCTCGGCACTTGATCTTCACCCTCTTCTCCCCTCATACCTCTGGGCACCAAGAACAGTTTTGAGACATTGCCGATGAAGCTGGAAAAAATAACCACCCCTGGAACTGGAGGTGCTACCTGGTCCAGTTCACATCCAAAAGACCCTGAATCTCGGTGAATGCCAGGTGGCCTTCCAATTGGACAGGCTCTACCCAAGCTCCCAAAAGAATGCTAGGGCCATAGGTGCAGTTACCACATGCAGATAAACTCTACAGATAAGCAAGTGATGCTGGCAGGCTGATGGGAAGAGAGCTGTCACCTGAGTCAGGTGAGGAGACCCAGGGAGTGTGGAGAGGAGGGACAGGGGCCATCCTTAGTGATTGCATGTATCTGTCTTTGCTTCCGACTCCAGACTAGGTGCCTGTGTGTGCATCCAAGTGCACATCCTCATATACTCAGGGAAGGAGCAGAGGTACTCATGGGGATCCTGGCCTTTAGATATTGATGACTCCAAGGAAATAATTCTTCATTGGGGAAGTGGCAGTTTTCCATCCTTGGCCCTGAGGATAATCTCTGAGAAAGGATCAGAGGCAATTCCAGTGCCCAGCACCGCCATGAGGCTTCTTCTCGACAAGCAGGTATCCCCTGACAGTGACCAAGTAGAGAGACTGAGCAGCTACCAGCATCTACAGTCAGAACAACCCTTGAGATATCCCCCATGGTCTTTGAGGGCTTCCTTCAGAACAATGAGAGCATTGGAGATGAGGTGCTGGCCCAGTCCACCCTGTTCATTGCAGGCCTTGTCTCTAACCTCTACCTGGACCTGTCCCTGGTCCCAGGAGTGTGACTTGCTGGGTGGTGGTCAAATTCAGAGGTCATGAAAGATGAGCAAATCTCTTTTAATGGGGCTGGAGACATCTCTAGAAGTTTGCAGTTACATCTAAAAATGCCCCAAGCCAGAGTGCCCTCAGGTGGCCAGTATTCAGCACTGTCCTGTCCACTGAATCCTGTGCTTCTCCCATAGGATTTGGTGGCCTGGGTGAAAATGGGCTTCCTACACATCTTCCACTCTGAAGATGTCCTCAACATGGTCACTCCTGGGAGCTCTGTGGGCATCTTGATCCAGCCTTCAACTTTTCCCAGAGGACCCATCCACGGCCTCCCAAGACAAGTGATCCTGTGGCACATATACAATTATGACAGACCCTGGCTCTCTGAAAGCAGGGCCTGCCTGTTACCTCCTCCTTCAGCTACAATGGGACCTATAATCCTGTGTGGAGAGTTCAACCCAAGCTCCTTCCTGATAGCCTCAGAGCCCACAAAGAACGACAATAAATCTTTTCGTTTCCATCATTGTAATCCAATTACTTTTTCAATGTATTTTTATTGAATTTTGTACACGTCATGTAATACATCTTAATCATATTTAGGCCCCTCCCCTATCTGTACATCCTCATAGCCCTTCCACAGGATTTAATGCATTCTGTCATGTATGTTAAGGCCCATCGAGTCAAGTTTGTATACCCAGATGTTCTTCAGTGTGAGTTCACCCACTGGAGCCTGTTCAGCCTGTCTAGCATCACTCCCTTAAAGATCAGCTCTCCCTCACCCAGCAGTGATCGGCTGCCAATAGCTCCTCAGCTAAGGTTGGGGCCTCCTGCCCATTTCCCCAGTCCCGTGCTGGGCTTTTGTCTGACTGCGTTTTGTCTTACGCATTCTGTCACCATTGCTGTAATTTCATATCAGCAAATTCCCAGAGCCTGGAAGACTTTTTTTCCTTATGGTCATGCACCAACCCTGGCTCTTACAATCTCTCTGCCCGCTCTTCCACAATGGTCCCTGAGCTGTGGGTGGGTGAGGTTTAATATGGGAGTCCTATCCAGGGACACACACTCTGCAGTCTCTATTTTTTACAGTTTGGTCTGGTGTGGCCTTCTGTCATCATCTCCCTCTACTGCATGAGGGAACTTCACTGGTGAGAGCTGAGAGATATATTAGTATTTTCTCTAGCCCCTGTTATACTGTGTTCCTTGAGCTTTAGATGTAGAGGTTACATTGTAGATGCGTCACTTAGGGCTGTGCATCTCTCAAACACTTATTCTCAGTGTATGACCAGTTGTGGAACTCTGTAATGGTCTCCACCTGTTGTAAGAAGAAGTTTCTTTGATGAGTAGTGACTGGTATACTTGTCTGTAAATATAAGGATCCATATGTAGCACACAGTAAGAAATTACATTTGTCAGGGCTGAAGAGATGGTTCAGAAAGTTAAGAGCAGTGGCTGCTCTTGCAGAAGACCCTGGTTTGGTTCTTAGCACCCACAAAGTGGCTTAACAACCATCCATAACTCCAGTTCCAGGGGATCCAATGCCCTCTTCTGATCTCCATGGGCATTGCATGACACAAGTGCACTTACATACATGCAGGCAATACACTCATACACATAAAAAATAAATAAAAGCAAAATATTAAAAAATACATTTGGATGTAACAGACATAAGGTTTTCTCTAGAATCTATGATCTCTCCAACTGTATGTATTTGGGTATGTTTATAGTCCCATACCTGAGTTCTTCCCATTGA
>NW_008350120.1:271917-291708 GCF_000622305.1 Nannospalax galili
ATTCATTGTGGTCTGTAGCAATGAAAACATAGAGGCAATCAACTCTCCATCTGCGGGGAAGAGCAGTTCCATAAACTAAGGCATAGCTGCACTGTGGTCCCAGGGGATAAAGTATGTGAAGGAAACAGACTGTGCACTACAGGAAACACCCTGAGGAGATATCTAGGAGGAAAAGAAAAGGACACTAATAACTCGAATGGGATGCTATGCTTGTTTCAGAATAGGGGAGACTAAAGACCCTTTTGTAGGAATGGAAGATGGAAGGCACAGAGGTGCCTCAAAAAGCTGGAAAGGACAAGGCAATGGACTTTCCTCTTGTGTCTCCATTAGGAGCACAGCCCAGAAGAACTCCATCCAGAGCTGGGGCTGGCATGATCTCTCAGTCTGTAACGTGCTTGTCATGCAAACATGAGAACCTGAGTTCAGATCCCCAGCACCCAGATAAGCTTGATCACAGCAGCACATGTCTATAACCCCAGTACTGGTGTCAGAGGGTCAAGACATACATCCCTACAGCTCCCTAGCCAGCCAATCTAGCAGGAGTGCTCAGTGAGGTTCAGTAAGAGACCCTGTCTCAAAAACATAAGATGGAGAAAAACATACAATGTCCACCTCTGCCTTCCACACACACGTATACACACACACACACACACACACACACATATGCATGAGCACCAGGACACGCATATGCACACACACACAAGGAAACATATCCACACATATACTACATCCCTCAAAAAGAATGATGGAAAGAAAAAGAATAAAGAGTTCCAGAGCAAGAAGTTACCCAAAGAGGGGCTGGAGAGATGGCTCAGTGGCTAAGAGCACTGGTTGCTCTTGCAGAGGACCCGGGTTCGAGTCCCAGCATCCACATGGCGGCTACAAACCGTCCTTAACTCCAGTTCCAGGGGAACCCGAAGCCCTCTTCTGACCTTTGCAGCATTGCATGACATGGGTGCACTCACATACATGTAGGCAATACACTCATACACATAAAATAAATAAATAGATAAATGGGTGTGGCATTCCCTCGCCTGAGCCTATGGACAGAGAAAAGCAGAAAGGCAAATAGATGGGGAACCTCACACTGTTCCTCCAGCACTATGGCTCCCAGACTACACACCTCTGTCTCCCATGCCAAGTCTCAGAGCCAGGGCAAAGAGCCAGGAGCAGGAGAGACAGCCATGAAAGCCTAGGGGCAGCCAAGGGTTCAATAAAATAGATCACATCTTCCTCTTCCACAAAGAAAGGCAGGCTGTGATTGGATTAGATAAACATTTTAGGGGCGCTCAAAAGAGAGTGAATTAGAAAAAACTGACAAATGGCTCCTGTGGACATTGTGCCGTGTGCACACGTGTGTGCGTGCGTGCGCGTGTGTGTGCGCGCGTGTGTGCGTGCGTGTGAATCTTTCCACACCTACCTTGTTCAGTGTAGTTTGAGGAGAGAAAGCTGCCCCTCACTTTATTCATTGTTCTTTCTCAGCTGTCTAATCGTGCTGTGTATGCACGAAGGAACTTGTTGAGTGAGAGCAGAACTCATAGCGTGTTCTGATGGGACACAGATGAGGCTGGCAGGGAAGGGTTAAGACCTAGAAGAGAGCCCATAGGATAGAAGAGAGGAAAACACAGAAGCCAGGAAGTATGAGAGCCCAGAACACATGGCAAGAAAACCCTCCAGGGAACTCTGGGATGACAGAGGGCCCCCACAAGGACATGGATTCTAGAGAATGAGCCTGCCTCTGACCTGCAACAGGGAGGGTCACTAGCTGCCAAGTTCTCCCTTGCCCTCTATGGCTCCACTGCCATTGTGACCCCCAACCCCTCACACACACCCTCTCTGCTGCCCACATTACTTCAGAAGATAGGATTATATACCTCTCTTCCACATCTCCTTTAGGACAAAGCAGAAAGGCATTTTGTTATACCCAACATGAGTCACAGGGGAATGCTACACAGGGACGGTTGAATTAAGAGTCCTTTATTGCCAGTGGTCAAAAGCAGGCTCACACCCAAAAGAACTCTCAGCCCTGAAGAGAGGCAGGGTAGGGTTTACAAGATCAAAACTCACAATTACATCTTATCAGGGGAAGGTCAGGTAACAAAGTTTCAGTTTGGCGAAACAAGTTTCTCAGGACTGCAGAAATAAAAGACCTCCTAGAGCTGCAGGTGCAGCTGGATGAGCATGTCCTACCCAGCAGGATGTGGTCAACAGGAGAGATGGGGGGGGGACATAGTTGGGCGAAGCACAGATTGAAGTCAGCTAGAACAAAATGGAGTCACTGGACGGCTCTCTTTGAGTATAAGCATTAAAACAACTGGAGACCAGCCATGAAAGACAAAGGCAACAGAAACGTACACTGCCTGCTGTAGAAGCCCAGCCTGGCCTCTGGAAATACAGTGAAAGTTCAGTGGTTAGCAGAGATTGAAAGGGAGGGAGCGAGGAGCAAGGAGAGCTCGTGGGACGGGGGGGGGGGGGGGGGGGGGAAAACGCCCTAACGCGAGGGTAGCTGATATATGACATTCCATGCCTTTGTGCTCAGACTGTATGCCAAGTATAAAGCCTGGTATGCACATCAATTTCTGGGCAGCAGTGGGGTATCCCAGTAGTTCAGTAGTGCTACTCAGCACGTGGAGGAATGCAACCAGAGGATAAAGGGACCCTTGAGTGGGACTCCACAGTCAGACAGAGCGTTCTAGCATCACTGACAGGTGCAGGGAAGTTCCTCTGTAATGAAATGGCATGAGGAAGGCATTTCTGCAGGGCCCAGAAACATCAAAGTCAAGTTAGGATGTTGAGAAATCAGGGCTGGTGACACTGTCAACTTACAGCATGTATGTAAGAGCAAAGGTTTCCCTGGGACTCTGCACACAGCACGTCCTGGCAGGCAGCTCCACCCCCAGGTAAAAGGGAAGACAGAGTGATAGCCACTCAGGCCTTCCAGCTCTGTACTTTGCTATAGCTTGAGGAGAGAGCTGGGAGCTGAAAAGCCCTGCATTCCCTAAATGGGAAGGGAGAACTCCATCTGTTTGACTCACCACCTGAGATGACCTGACAGGCGCTCCTAAAGATGAAATGGTAAAGAAATCCCAACTTGAGTACCCCACTGGGATGCCAAATAAAGCTGGGCAGAGCAATGCTCCCCCATCCTTCCTTCACAGCCTAGACTCAGGTCTGCAGTGCTCAGTAACTTTTATGTGCTGGGATGTAGTCTGTATCATCAGGGTTCACTTTAAAGAGAGGCAAAGTCAGCAATCCCTGGGTCCCTGGAAGGCAGACATTGTCTCCCATACACTCTGTGCTTTCTATGAGCTTGTTTTTCTCTTCACAACTTAGGGCCGTGCATGCTGCTGTCATGTCCATTTCACAGGTGAGACAATGGAGGCCTAGAGAGTTTAGACAACATGGCCAAGGTGGATAACAATGGAGAAGAACATTGTTTTTTCATACACCTCTGCCCTCCACACACATGTACATGCCCATACACACGTATGGATGGACACCAGAACACACACATGCACACACACACAAGAAAATATATCCACACATATACTATACCCTAAAAAAAATGATGGAAAGAAAAAGAAAAAAGAGTTCCAGAGCAAGAAGTTACCCAAAGAGGGGCTGGAGAGGTGCCTCAGTGGTTAAGAGCACTGGCTGCTCTTGCAGAGGACCAGGGTTTGATTCCCAGCACCCACACAGCAGTTGACAACTGTCCTTAGTGTTATGATTTACCAGGACGTGACCCCAGAGCCTGCAACTTTCTCAATAGCTATACTAAATTTCAAAATGAATCTTCTTAAGAGTCCATTTATTTTATTAGAAGGGTAGTTTTGCTGTCAGTAAAGCCCTCTGCCCCATTGGGACATGAGCAATAGCCTGTGAGGACCAAGCCTCATGCTGCCGTGACTCACGGTGACTTTAGCTGCTGAATGTTCCCCCACTGAGATAAGACCAAAACAGTGGAAAACATGAGAGTTTATCTAGATAAGGAAGTGTATAAGAGAGTCGCAGGGGACAGAGGCGACAGGCAGATGCCTGGACAGCACTGACAACTGTGGATAAACACTCAGACTCCAGCTCCGGCTCCACCTAAGCAAAGGGAGAAAGCTCGGTTGGTAAGACGAGACGCTCTAAGGTACTAGCTTGGAGAGAGAAATACCTACATCCTCTCCTCTGCTGCCTTCTGAAGCCATGGGGCTGGCACAGAGACACCTGGAACTTGGATGGGTGACCGCCATCTTGGTGCTACAGGTGGCCATGGCAGAGCGCCCCGCGTGGACCCTGAATGGCAAGCCCCGAGTGTTCTGGGACCTGAGTGCTTATGAGCTGAAGGCAGTGCACAGCTTCCTTATGAACAGGAAGGAGCTGGACCTGCAGCCATCCAAGACACCAACTTTGGCCAAGAACTCCGTGTTCCTCATCGAACTGCTGCTGCCCAGGAAGAAGGATGTGCTGGATTTTCTGGTTGAAGAAGCAGACTGTCCTGTGCGGGAAGCTCGTGTGGTCATCTTCTTTGGTGCCCAGAAGCATCCCAATGTCACAGAGTTTGCCGTGGGGCCCCTGCCGTGGCCCTTCTACATGCGTGAACTGTCCTCTGGGCCTGGACAACATCCATTGTGGGCATCCAGACCCATGTCCAAAGCAGAGTACAGCCTCCTCTACCAAACCCTGAAGGAGGCCACCAAGCCCCTGCACCAGTTTTTCCTTGACATCACCGATTACTCACTAGAGGACTGTAATGGCCGGTGCCTGACCTTCACATATGTGGCCCCTCATGGATTGGTGTCTGGCCAGCGTCGTAGCTGGTTTATTTTGCAGCGTTATATGGAAGGTCACTTCCTGCAACCCACTGGGTTGGAGGTCCTTGTGGATCATGGGAGCACAAATGTCCAGGATTGGAGAGTGGTTCAGGTCTGGTATAATGGCAGGTTCTACAACAGCTCAGAGGATCTGGCTCAGAAATATGCAGAGGGAGAAGTGAGCATAGTAGTCCTCCAGGACCCACTGCCCAGCAGCCAAGAAGAGCCACTGCTCTCCCCTTCCTCCGAGCCCCAAGGCAAATTCCCCACCCCCATCAACGAGGCTGGCCCCCATGTGGTCCAGTCCCACCTTCCCAGTTACAGCCTAGAAGACAATACTGTGATCTATGGAAAGTGGAGCTTCTCCTTCTTGCTGCGGATCTCTTCTGGGCTGCAGATCCTGAACGCGCATTTCAAGAACAAGAGCATAGCATATGAGGTCAGCGTACAGGAGGCTGTGGCACTGTATGGAGGACACACACCTGTAGGCATGCAGACTAAGTACAGGGATGTGGACTGGGCCCTGGGCAGGGTCACTCGTGAGCTATCCCCTGGCATCGACTGTCCAGACACAGCCACCTTCCTGGACGCCATTCACTACTATGACACCGATGAGCCTGTCTCCTACCCACGAGCTCTCTGCCTCTTTGAGATGCCCACAGGAATGCCCCTTCCAACCCACTTTAACTCCAACTTTAGTGGTAACTTCAACTCTGATGCAAGGCCGAAGAGCCATATACTGGTGCTGCGGACGACCTCAACAGTCTACAACTATGATTACATTTGGGACTTCATCTTCTACCCTAATGGGGTGATGGAGAGCAAGATGCATGCCACTGGCTCTGTGCATTCCACCTTCTACACATCTGAGGAGATGAGCCACAACTCTCATCTGCACAGCCACCTATTTGGAGACATCCACACCCACCTAGTACATTACCGCATTGACCTGGATATAGCCGGTAGGACTCAGGACCACACCCTCTCAGTCACTCTACTGTTTCCTACCAACAACTTCACTCTGCAGGAGACTCCCTGACATGATAGGAGATTATTTCAGCCACCTTCCCTGCAAACAGAAATATCGTGTGCCCCTGAAAATGGTAGCAGTGAACGGTACCCTAGGGTGGCCCTAAATATAAGGCCTTATTGGGGCTGAGTCTAATATTTCATGGGTGGGGAAAAAGGAAGTTCTATGGAGGTTAAGCAGTGCCACTATCTAGCACTTTAGATGGACTGAAATGTCACCTGGGGGTGTTCAATGTGTTTCTTGGGTAAATAACGTCACCACAGAAAAATGGCAGGGGTGTGATGCTTCATGTCCAATCCCATAAGTGAACAAGGCCACCAGGACCAGATGGGTATTTTCCACCTGTTCACTCCAGCTCGATTCTCTAGCCCAGAGTATAGATTGTCCTCAGGCATGCAGAAAAATAGGCTTCCCCTTCCACGTGGTTAAAAATACAGCAAACTGGCTGAAAGCTCTCCAGAGAACAGCGTAGGATCATACCGAAACTGCCATAGTTGTCATGACTGACCCGAGAGCTGTCCTCCAAGTCCTCTGGTTCTGGCTCGCTTAGCCTTCCAGCTCACACTGTTATCCCAGTATCTGCCCCTGGCATTGCTTCTTGGCAGCTGTCTGTGGATAATGCCTAGGTTGGCGACCCCAGGGCCCAGGGAAAAGGTTTCTATTCCAACTATTAATTCCCACCTCTCTTCTCTTCTCATGCCTCTAGGCACCACAAACAGCTTCCAGACACTGCAGATTGGGAGGGAACACATCAACCAGATAAATTACACCCACGAGTACCAGGCAGCCTTTGACTTTGAAAGGACACTTCCCAAGTACCTGGTCTTTAGCAGCCCTCAAAAGAACCTCTGGGGCCACAGGCACAGCTACCACCTGCAGATCCACTCTAAGATTAAGCAGGAGCAACTGCCAGTCTGGCAGGAGGATCAGGGTATCACCTGGGCCAGGTGAGGAAACTCAGGGAGGTTGGGAAATACAACCAGGGCTCCCCTCCCTTTTCTCTCTGAGCATTTGTCCAGGAGGGTCTCTGTCTCTATCTGTGTCTGCATCTGGCTGTGCTCCCTCACACAGTCAGGTGAGGGAGTAGAAGTGCTTACAGGGACCCTGGTCTTCATGTGGTGATAGGCAGTCTTTCAGACCTCTAGGCTACAAACGTTTGTTGTGGGAAAAGAGCAACTTCCCTATCCTTGGCCCCAGGCATGTTCTCTGGGAAGGGCTCAGATGCAGTCTCAATGTCCACAACTGCCTGGCTTCTTCTCTACTTGCAGGTACCCCCTGGCAGTGACCACGTACCAGGAGTCTGAGCTGAGCAGCAGCAGTATCTACAACCGGGACGACCCCTGGGATCCCCCCGTGGTCTTTGAGGATTTCATTCAGAACAATGAACATATTGAAAATAAGGTACTGCCCCTCTCCCCCTACCCAGCCTCTACCTGGACCTGTCCCTGGTCCCACAGTTGTGTTTTTTGGGGTGTTGTGCAAGTCCAGAGGTCATGACAGGTAAGCTTATGTGCTAGTTATTTCCTGTTAACTTGACACAAACACAGACACACCAGTTGAGGAACTCCCTCCATCAGATTGGTCTGTGGGCATGTCTGAGGGGCATTTTCTTGATTGCCAATTGATGTAGGAGGGCCCAGCCCACTGTGGGCAGTGCCGTCCCTGGGAAGATAGGTCTGAGTAATAGAAGAAAAGTCACAGAGCAAATCAAGGGGGAGCAAGCCAGTAAGCAGCATTCCACCATGGTCTCTGCTTCAGTTCCTGCCTCCAGGTTCCTTCTTTGGCTCCCTTCAGTGATGAAGTGTGACCTGGGAGTTGTAAGATGAAATAAACCCTTTCCTACCTGAGTTGGTTTAGGTCAGTGTTTTAGCACAGCAACAAAAAGCAAACTAGAACAGCCCACTTCTTTCAAATGGAACTGAATATATCTCAGGAAGTATGTACACACATCTGAAGTACCCCAAGGCAGAGTACCCTCAGATGGCTGGTACTCAGCACTGCCCTACCCGCTGAAGCCTTTGCCTCTCCCCTAGGATTTGGTGGCCTGGGTGACAGTGGGCTTCCAGCACTCCCCCCATTCTGAGGATGTCCCCAACACGGCCACACCTGGGAACTCTGTGGGCTTTGTGCTCCAGCCCTTCAACTTCTTCCATGGCATCCAGAGACAACCAGGTACAGTGGTTACAGCTATGTCAGAAAACACATCCCAGGAGACAGAGTTTGACTGACAGTTCCTCCAATCGGCTGCACTGGGACCTACAGTCCTGACTCCTGCCCAATAACCCCAGAACCCCACAGCGCCAACAATAAATCCTTTAGTTTCTATCCTTAGATGCTGCTTCTTAGAGGCAGGGGCGGGTATGGACCACATACACAGACGTGTGGTCCTGGGCTCCATTCATGTCTGTCTGCGGCACCTGAAAAGACCTCCCTGACCCAGGCAAAGGAAGTCCACAGAGACCCTGGAATTCTCTATCAGGTGGGCTTTTCAGTGTTGAAGGCTTTGAGCTCTCTATCAGGAAGACTGTGAGAACTGACCCACCTTAAGGCCGGCCTTGCACGAGGGAGCTGCTATGAAGAAATCTTTAAAATTTGATCATTTTTAAAAATTAATTATACTTATTATAAATTAATGATTTATTGTTATACCAATAGACTGATGCATCTCTCCGCTCTCATTGAGGCCGCCTCATGCAACAGATGGCGATTACCACAGAAAGCTACAACTGGCCATAATGTAGAGAATAAGAGACTGCAGGGTGTATGGCCCTGGATAGGACTCCTATATTAAACCTCTGCAACGCAGGGCTCAGGGACCATCATGGACTATGGGGCCAAAGGACTATAAGAGCCAGGGGTGGTGGATGATCATGAGAAAACAGTTTTCCAGGCTTCTGAGGACTTGCTCATATGAACTTACAACAATATTGACAGTAGCACAAGATCAAGCCAAACAACCCAGACCATAAAAAGAACAGCATAGAACTAGGGAAATGGGCAAGAAGCCCCAACCTTAGCTGAGGGCCATGAGAAAACAGTTTTCCAGGCTTCTGAGGACTTGCTCATATGAACTTACGACAATAT
This sequence comes from Nannospalax galili, assembly GCF_000622305.1. Classification (NCBI taxonomy): domain Eukaryota; kingdom Metazoa; phylum Chordata; class Mammalia; order Rodentia; family Spalacidae; genus Nannospalax; species Nannospalax galili. The sequence goes on from NW_008350120.1 coordinate 280,831, forward strand.
TGACAGTAGCACAAGATCAAGCCAAACAACCTAGACCATAAAAAAAACAGCATAGAACTAGGGAAATGGGCAAGAAGCCCCAACCTTAGCTGAGGGACTATTGGCAGCTGATCACTGCTGGGTGAGGGAGAGCTGATCTTTAAGGGAGTGATGCTAGACAGGCTGAACTGACTCCAGTGGATGAACTCACACTGAGGGACATCTGGAAAACAAACTTGACTCGATAGGCCTTAACATATATGACAGAATGCATGAGATCCTATGGGGAGGGTGAAGACAGGGGATGGGGTGTCTAAATATGATTAAGATGTTTTATATGAAATGCACAAAAATTCAATAAAATAAAGAAAAATTAAATTTTTTAAATTAAATTTTATTCTGGGTTTAAGGTTTACCCACAAGATCTCACTAAAAAAACATAAGGAAAACACATTTGCTTGTACTGAGTCATTGCATTGCCTATGACAACTAATGTATGGAGACAACCGACTTTCCATTTGTAGTAAGTGCAGAGCCCAGGGATGGTGACAGGTGTGTGAGTGGGGAAAGTCTGTGGAGCATCAGGAAAACCCTGCAGGATTCATCAAGCGGGAGATGAAGACGGCAATAACCGTACGCATACTACGCTAACTTTGTATAAGAAGGAGGTGACTAGAATTCATTTCCCCCAGGAACAGAAGATGGAAGGCATATAGGTGCCTTTGAAAAGCTTGAAGAAACAAGAAATTAGACCCCCTCTTCCATGGATCCATTAGAAATGTGGCTCTGACATTTCCAGAGCTGGGGCTGGGAAGATGGCTCAGTCGGTAACATGCTTGAGGACCTCAGTGCAAGTCCCCAACATCCACATAAAACCGGACACAGTGGGAACCCCAGCACTGGGGTAGAGACAGGCAGATCCCTGGAGCCAGCTGGTCAGCCACTCTAGCAGAATCAGTGAAATAAGGTGGAAAGTGTGCAGAGAACAGGAGACTGCCGAATGCTTATTCCTGCGTAGGACACCTAGTTCGAACCTCTGCCTCCCAAGGCTCAGGGAGCACTGCAGAAGAGGAGGCAGAAAGACTAGAAGAACCAGAGGAGGTGAACGACCACAAGGAGACAGTCTTCCACACAACTAACTGGTCAGGTACTCATATGAACTCACAGCGATGGTGACAGCATGCACAAGTCCTACGCAAGCTCAAAGCAGACAAAATCCCAGCATAGACGTGGGTATGTGTAGACATAGGTGGGTAAGAAAGCCCAACCCAACCTAAGGAACTTTTGGCAATTGATGGCTGCTGGGAGATGGAGAGAAAATATCTTACAGGGATAGGACTCCCGATGGGCCTAGTGAATAGACCTACACTGAAGGACATTTGGGGACATAAATCAAACTCTATAGGCCGTGTCATATATATAAGAATACATTAAATTGTACAGGGGGCACTGGGGGAAGTGTGTATAGGAGAGGAGATCAAATACCATCAAACTACTGTATGAAAATCACAAAAATTCAATTAAGATAAGGTGGAGAATGAGTGATGGACACACTAATATTGACCTCTAGCTCCACAGGGATGCACACGCCCAAGTTCATGGGTATGCACACACTCATGTACACACACAGACAAACACACGTCCATACATGCATAACACAAAAAAAAGCAGAGAGGCAGGAAAGGAAGGAAAAAGCTCCAGGGCTCAACAGAAGCAGTAGTTAGCCAAGGTGTATGGAAATGGGTTAGAGCATCCTGGAGAACTGGAGAGTATGGCTTTCCTCCCAGGGCGTGTGGATAGAAAAGAATAAACACAACAAGCAAACCAATGGGGAATCCCACACTGTTCCTCCAACTCTGCGATTCTCAGGCTGCACAGAGCTGACACTTGAGGCAACTCTCAAGACCCCCAACAAGGAACCAGGAGCAGGCGAGACAGTCATGAAGGCCAGGGGCAGCCAAGACCAGGAGCTCAGTAAAATGAATCCTCCCCCTTTCTTCCTCGCCAAAGAAAGGAAGGCTGTGATTGACTTGGATAAACCCTTCAGGGGGTTCACAAGAGGTCAAGTTAGACACCAGACGGAAGTGGCTTCCATGTTCTCTCTCTCTCTCTCTCTCTCTCTCTCTCTCTCTCTCTCTCTGGCTGATTGCTGCTGTGCATGCATATGCTGAGCAGGGGCCAAAGCACCCAGAGCTGAGCCCAAGGGCGTGTTCCGAGAGATGCCAACGAGGCTCACAAAGACTGGAACTTACAGGAAGACAGGGCTTGATGTGAGGGACAGGAAAAGAGGAGACACAGACACCAGGAAGTGCAAGAGCCCAGAGTAAGTGGCAGAAGACCACTCCAGGCCACTCTGGGTAGATAGCAGATGACCTGTGGAGAGGTAGTTGTGGATGGCTGTCATGGAAGAGAAGGGCCTCATGATGGTGCAACTCTCCCTGAGGTTTTACACCTAAGAAATTGCTGATGGAAAGGGGAAAGACATTTTCTGATGGCTTGGAGGGAGTTAGGAGGTAAAGACACTCCTGTGTCTGCCCCCAGATAGGAAAGGGAGAAGGCATCTGTCTCCCAAGTCATTATGTGCAATGGTCTGACAAAGCCTCTCCTATAGGCTTGATGAGCAAGCGACCTGACTTGAGAACCCCACAGTGGGCCAGAGAAGGCTGGGCAGGGTAGGACTCTCTCTCTATCCTTGCTTTATAACTTGGACTCAGTCCAGCCAGTCTGCAGTGCTCAAAACCCTTTGAAGTACCGGGGGATCCAAACAGTATTATCACAGTGCACTTTAGCATTTTAATATATTTTATTGAATTTTTGTGGATTTCATACATCTTAATCATATTTAGCCCCCCTTCCCTATCTGCACTCTCTCTCCACCCACAAGGCTTCATGCATTCTGTCATATATGTTAAGGCCTACAGAGTCAAGTTCGTGTACCCAGATGTCCCTCAGTGTGAGTTCATCCACTGGAGCCTGTTTGGTCTGCCTAGCGTCAGTCCCTTAAAGAAACAGTGCACTTTAAAGAGAAGCAAAGTCACCAATCCCATGTTGCTGGAAGGCCAACTTGGTCCTGAATACTTTATATGTACTGTCCAGCTGACTCTCTCAACAGGTCTCAGGAGGTGGTACTTCCACTGACATTTCCCTTTCGCAGCTGTGATAACGGAAGCTTTAAGCATCGCGGCCAAGGTGATGTCACTAGTTCTTAGTGATGTCATTTACCAAAACTCAAACCCAAGCAGCCTGATGCAAAAGCCTGCACTTTGAGCATACAGTCTAAATGTTTCAATGTGTCCATTAAAAGGTATTTTTTTGCATCAGAAATGTAATTTTGCTGTCAATACAGCACTCTGCCACACCAGGATATGAACATTTTGTAGCCCTTGAGGACCAAGCCTTGGAGTGTTGTGAGTTATGATGCCACGGGCTAATGTTCCCCCACTGAGATAACACCAAAAATGGGGGGAGGCAAAAATAGGGGAGTCTATCTGTATAAGAAACACTGTAAGAGATTTTCAGATAGTGAAGGGAACAGGTAGAGGCTCACACAGGGGCCTGGACAGCACTGGAAATCATAAGTGATAACACAGAGACCAGCTCTATTTCAATAAGGGAGTGATGAAATTCAGAGGCAAGGCACTCTGAGGTGCTGGCTTGCAGAGGGAAAGAACTAAGCCTCTTCTCTCCTCTCCTGGGTTCCAGAACCACAGAGATAGCAAGAGCTCGGCACTTGGGTTTGGGAACTGCCATTTTGCTTATGGCCAAAGCAAAGAGCCCCGGGTGGACTCGCAATGGCAAGGACTCGGTGTTGGACTTGAATTGAGGGCTATGTGCAGCTTCCTGATGAACAGGCAGGGGGTGGAGCTGAAGCCATCCAAGACACCAACTTTGGCCAAGAGCTCTGTGTCCCTTATCGGGATGCTGCTGTCCAAGAAGCATGGGCTGAATTTTCTAGATAAAGGAATAAGAAGACAGCCTGTGCTCAGTCATGTCAACGTTGTCTTTGGTGCCCAGAGGCATCCTAATGTCACCGAGTTCACTGTAGGGCCCCTGATGCAAGAACCGTCCCCTAGGCCTGGGCCTCAACTGTCCAAGGAATTCAGACCCTTGTTCAAAGCAGAGAACTGCTCCCTCTACCAAACCCTGAAGGACGCCACCAAGGCCCTGCACCACTTTTTCCTTGACATCATCAGATTCTCACTACAGGAGTTTAACGGCCAGTGTCTGACCTTCACTGATGTGGCCCCTTGTGATGTAGAGTCCAGCCAACACCATAGCTGGTTTGTCATGCAGTGTTGTGTGAAGATCACTCCTGTACCCCACTGGGCTAGAGACCTTTGCGGATCACAGGAGTACAAATGTTCCAGACTGGACAGAGGAATAGATCTGGTAAGTTCTACAACAGTACAGAGGAACTGGCTCAGAAATGTGAGGACGGACAAGTGGACACAATGGTCTTCAAAGACCCACTGTCCAACAACAAACACTAGTCTTCTCTTCCCATAATCCTATGGGGAACTCTGAGTGTCCATCAATGCAGACAGCCCCAGCATTGAGTCCAGCCCCACTTTCCCTATACAATCTAGAAGACAGCACTGTGTTCTATGGAAGCTGGAGCCGCTCCTTCTGGCTGTCTCCTCCTTTGGACCGCAGATTCTTAATGTTCATTTCAGGACGAGCATATTGCCTATGAGGCCAGCATGAATGCAGCTATGGCACTGAATGGGGACACACCTACAGGCACGCAGACCAAGTACACAGGGCACCTGCAGGCATGCAGACCGAGTACGCAGGGCACCTGCAGGCGTGCAGACCGAGTACACAGGACACCTACAGGCATGTAGACCGAGTACACAGGACACCTACAGGCACGCAGACCAAGTACACAGGGCACCTGCAGGCATGTAGACCGAGTACACAGGACACCTACAGGCACGCAGACCGAGTACACAGGGCACCTGCAGGCATGTAGACCGAGTACGCAGGGCACCTGCAGGCATGCAGACCGAGTACGCAGGGCACCTGCAGGCATGCAGACCGAGTACGCAGGGCACCTGCAGGCATGCAGACCGAGTACGCAGGGCACCTGCAGGCATGCAGACCGAGTACGCAGGGCACCTGCAGGCATGCAGACCGAGTACGCAGGGCACCTGCAGGCATGCAGACCGAGTACGCAGGGCACCTGCAGGCATGCAGACCGAGTACGCAGGGCACCTGCAGGCATGCAGACCGAGTACGCAGGGCACCTGCAGGCATGCAGACCGAGTACGCAGGGCACCTGCAGGCATGCAGACCGAGTACGCAGGGCACCTGCAGGCATGCAGACCGAGTACGCAGGGCACCTGCAGGCATGCAGACCGAGTACGCAGGGCACCTGCAGGCATGCAGACCGAGTACGCAGGGCACCTGCAGGCATGCAGACCGAGTACGCAGGGCACCTGCAGGCATGCAGACCGAGTACACAGGGCACCTGCAGGCATGTAGACCGAGTACACAGGACACCTACAGGCATGTAGACCAAGTACACAGGGCACCTGCAGGCATGTAGACCAAGTACACAGGGCACCTGCAGGCATGTAGACCGAGTACACAGGACACCTACAGGCATGCAGACCAAGTACACAGGGCACCTGCAGGCATGTAGACCGAGTACACAGGACACCTACAGGCACGCAGACCAAGTACACAGGGCACCTGCAGGCATGTAGACCGAGTACACAGGACACCTACAGGCATGCAGACCGAGTACACAGGACACCTACAGGCACGCAGACCAAGTACACAGGGCACCTGCAGGCATGCAGACCGAGTACGCAGGGCACCTGCAGGCGTGCAGACCGAGTACACAGGACACCTACAGGCATGTAGACCGAGTACACAGGACACCTACAGGCACGCAGACCAAGTACACAGGGCACCTGCAGGCATGTAGACCGAGTACACAGGGCACCTGCAGGCATGCAGACCGAGTACGCAGGGCACCTGCAGGCATGCAGACCGAGTACGCAGGGCACCTGCAGGCATGCAGACCGAGTACGCAGGGCACCTGCAGGCATGCAGACCGAGTACGCAGGGCACCTGCAGGCATGCAGACCGAGTACGCAGGGCACCTGCAGGCATGCAGACCGAGTACGCAGGGCACCTGCAGGCATGCAGACCGAGTACGCAGGGCACCTGCAGGCATGCAGACCGAGTACGCAGGGCACCTGCAGGCATGCAGACCGAGTACGCAGGGCACCTGCAGGCATGCAGACCGAGTACGCAGGGCACCTGCAGGCATGCAGACCGAGTACGCAGGACACCTGCAGGCATGTAGACCTAATACGCAGGGCTAGGTACTGTCACTCACAAGCTAACCCCTGGCCATCTGCTTTCTGACAAAGCCACCTTCCTGGATGTTATCCACTACTGTGGCACTGATCTCATCCACTACCCAAAGGTCTTCTACTTTTTTGAGATGCCTACAGGGAGAGATCGCCCCTTAGATGACACATTAATTCCAACCTTAGAGGCCGCTTCAACTCCTGCACAGGACTGAAGAGACACATGCTGGTGCTGCAGGTGACCTCAACCACCTACGATTATCATTAAATCTTGGAGATTCATCTTCTACCCTAAGGGGGTGATGGAGGTCAAGATACATACCACCAGCCATGTTCACAATACCAGGTCAAGATACACACCACCAGTCATGTCCATGATACCTTCTATCTGCCAGAAGGAATGTGCCACAGCACTGATCTGCACACCCTCCTATTTGGCAACATCCACATCTATCTAGTGCATTACGGAGCTGGCATAATGTGGCAGGTAGGACTCGGGACCACACCCTCCTAGTCACTCACCTGCTTCCCACCAATAACATCACTCCACAATCCATAGGGGCAAGACTCCCTGGCATAAAATCAGGAGTATTCATTCATCATTCTTCTGTGAAAATGAAACACCATGCCAACAGGAAAAAATGGTAGCAGCAAATCATACCCTAGCATTACCCCGAGTGCACATTCCCCTTCGTGCAGCTAAATGGAATGGTGCATAGGTTGGGGAAAGAAGAAGGAGGGTAAGAGACATCACTGCTTAGCACCTTGATCTGGACTCTAGTCCCATCTGGGCATACTCAGAGTGTTTCCTGCACCCATGATGTCACCACAGAGGAATGGCAGGGCTGTGATGCTGGACATCTAATCCAGTAACAGGACAAGGCCACCAGATCCAGATGAGTGCCTTCCAGCCACTCAGACCCACTTGTCCCTCTGTCCCAGAGCACACTGATAGTCCTCAGGCCTTCAGAGTCACAGGATGACCTTTTCCAAGATTAAAACCACAGCACACAGGCTAGATCACAGATCTCCAGAAAACAGCCTTGGGTCACACTAAAACTGCCACAGTTCTGATGACCGGCCCATGAGCTGTCCCCTAGAGCCTCTAGTTTTTGGTTTACTAAGTCTCCTTGACAAGGGCTAGCCCAGTGTCTGTGCTTAACACTACTTCTTCCTGGTTTGGGGCTCTAGATATAATCAGGGGCAAAGGATCTAAGAACAGAGAGAAATTTCTGTTCCAACACTTGATTCTCACCTTCTTTCTCCCCCTCATACCCTGAGCACCTCCAGACCTTGTATATCAGGCAGGAAAACATCACCAACCCCTAGAGCCAGAGACACCACCTAGTGCAGGCCACAAAGGAGCAAACAGTACTCCTGGGAACACCGGGAAGCTTTCGGCTTTGGATGGACTCTGCCCAAGCACCTGCTCTTTAGCGGCCCCAGAAAAGACAACTGGGTCAATGGATGTAACCACCACCTAGGTCAAGCCTGTGGTTAAACAGGTACTGCCACGAGGCTTGGAGGGAGAGGGACTGTTACCTGGGCAGGGTGCAAAAGCCTGGGGAGTCTGGGGACTGGGAGCAGGGGCTCCTATCGGTGACTGCTTGGCTGAACCTGCACTTCCATTCTCAAGACTCTCTGGGTGTACATCTGAGTGTGTACCCTCATGCACTTCCAAAGGGAATGGACAGGTTCACAGGACTCATGGCCCCCAGACACCGATGGAAAGTCTGATATACTCCCATGAGATACTCAGTCTGGTGAAACAGCAACTTTTGCATCCTTCATCTGAAGATGCTCCCTTGGAGGGGTTCAGAGGCAATCCCAGTGTCCAGAGACACAGGCTTCTTCTTGGCCAGCAGGTACCCACCGGCAACAACCAAGTTTCAGGGGTCTAAGGGGTGCAGCAGCAACCTGTACAACCAGTAACCCCTAGATTCCTCTCATGGTCTTTAAGGACGTCCTTCCAATTGAAGATGTGGTGCTGGCCCAGTCTCCTTGCAGACCTCTAGCCTTGTCACTGGCCTCTACATGGACTTTGTCTTGGTTCAAGGAATATGACTGCCTGATAGCCCCAGAGCCCCACAAGGAAAGACAACAAACCCTCCAGCTTCTACCTTGTATGCTGCATCTTAGAGCTGTGTTGGTTGTACCACTACATATACAGATGACTACTGTGGACTCTGTCTGTGTTATTATAGTGCACCTCCAAAGACTACCATGACCCACTGAGATGACTCATTAATGTTAGTCTAGTGTACCCCTAAAGGCCATCATGACCCACAGAAATACTGAATTTCTCTGTCTGATTGGTTTTTCAATATCTGAGCTTTTCAGTTCCCTCTTAAGAAAGCTCCATTCCTGAGACTCCTAGCACTCCACCATCTTAGCTCTCAGACTTCTACAGGTCGCAGGGAGCCTATCCCATCCCAGATCCACATGCCCCTCCAGTCTTGGCAGAGTGAGTCACCTTCTGCCATCTCAACTCTCAGCCCAGCCTGGCTCTCGGGATCCTTCCCACCCTAGACTTACGGTCCTGAGCCTTTGTTCCTGAGATCTTGCAGGCCACCAAATGAACTCTATGCACCCCAGAGTTGTGAGCTTCCCCTAACCTATCAGCCATACCTGCTTACCTAGCATTCTCCACACCACCATGCTGATTCAGGACCCTGAAGAGTCAATCCTAGACTCTCAACTCAAAAGTTGCACTTATTTCTAGCTGCACTTTCACCCCATTTGCACATCAACATAAAGTAGCCCCCAAACAGAACGCCAAGCATTACTCAGCTGGACCATAATCTGACAAGTTGGGAAAACAACAAAGATATAAAAAACATTCAACAAGGACAAGATCACCTGCCCATACCAAGACACAGCACCACATAAGGCCAGGTGCCTAGGTCGCATCAAAAAATACCCACAAACAACATGAATAACCAACATAAGATGTCTATTATGAAAATTAACAAACCCACCTTAATGTTACCTGAAAATGACAACCTAGTGGATGAACAAGACAACGATTTCAAAATAGCAATTATAAACATGCCCAAGGAACTCAAAGAAGATATGAATAAAAAACTGAACGAAAATGAAAACACAGCTGAATGAAACAATTCAAAACGTAAAATGAGAATTCAATAAAGAGATGGAATCTCTGAAGAAAAGCCAATCTGAAGTAAAACTTGAAATTAAAAACTCGGGAGCTCAAACAAAAGCTGAGAGGGCAGAAGTGAAAAGGAAGTAGAAAACATGGGAGGGAGAATATCAGATCTTAACAAACTTGGGGAAATGACTCACTTAACCAAAACAATGTCAAATCTAAAATAACTGAGGAACAGAATAGGCAAGAGCTCTGGAACACTGTAGAAAGACCAAATCTATGAATCATGGGCAGAGAAGAAGAAGAAACCTAGGTCAAAGGCACAAAAAGTATTACTTTAGTTTATTATTTATTTTTTTAATTTTTTTGAATTTAATAACCACACGCTTAGAAGAAGCATTTCATTAAAGCTTTAACATATTCAGTAACACACTCCAGAGCAGATACATCTCTTTCAAAAGTGGCTGTAAATTTTTTGGTTCACAGTTGAATTAACACAGTCATACAATATTGAACTCAGTATAAACCCTGGAAGACACAAAATTGAATGAGTTTTTACCCTTTAAAGAATATCTCCATTTCGTTTTAAGATATGCTGTCTCCTACATTTTTAATGCTACTAACACATACATGTTTGTACATGAGTCTTTATGTGATTATTACTAGTCACAGTCGGTTACACGCAGATCCTTAGTACCTGAGTATGGATATAAAGTCATCGGGTAGATTTCAATGGTAATGTTTATCATCTCTACTAAACTAACATGATGTAAATTTCCATGCTTCCTCCTCAAATATAATACATTTTAAAAAATTGTTGAATTTTTTTTGTGTATATCACACAGAACATCCCAAACCATCTTATTCAACTATACACCCACTTCATTTGGCTATACACCACTAGATGGTACCCTCCCATAGCCTCCTTTCCCCCACTAGAGCCTTATACTCTTATATCCCTGCTACTGTCTGCTGTGTTGTCGGCACCCACAGACATTCCCCACTACTTGCCCTTCTGGTGAGTCTAGTCAGCCTATCTAGAGGGCGTTGTTTTAGGAGGGTCAGCTGTTCCTCATCTAGCAGCAATCAGTTGTCAATATTCCTTTAGATAAGATTGGGGTCTGCTGTTCATTTTCCCAGTTCTATGCTGGGTTACTATCTGGGAGTCACTTTGGCCAACCTGGCCAACAACTCAAAAGAAGGTATCTCCTATCTGGTATTATTGCTTGATATGTAGCTTATAGCTATACATATGGACTCTTAAAAATAATATTGGTCCCTTTAATCTTTGGTTATACTTTCCTTTTGGGTGTTTAAGGCCATACAGTTGGCACAGATAAACCAATTTATTTTTACCCTTAAAGTCGTTTGAAGATCTCTACCTCAGGGGTCACATGGGCTCAGGAGGAGGCAGAGGTTTAATATCCAGAATATATAACGAACTCAAAAACAGAGAATCAAGACAAGAAG
>NW_008350120.1:293499-294423 GCF_000622305.1 Nannospalax galili
CTTTCTTTCCTCCAGTTAATGTTCTTGGCCCCTTTGTCAAATATCAGGTGCCTGAAATTGTATTTACTCATATTTGGGTCTTCAATTTTGTTCCATTGAACTATGGGTCTATTTTTGTGCCAGTACCATGTTCTTTTATGACTATAGCTCTGAAATACAGCTTAAAATCTGGTATAGTAATCCCCCTGGCATTGCTCTTAGTGCTCAGAGTTGCTTTGGCTATCTGAGGTCTTTTGTGCTTCCATATGAACCTTAGGGTGGTTTTTTCCAATTCTATGAAAAATGTCATGGGCATTTTGATTGGCATTGCATTGAATCTATAAATGGCTTTTTGTAGGATGGTCATTTTCACAATATTAAATCTTCCAATCCATGAGCATGGGAGGTCCTTCCATCTTCTGATGTCTTCCTTTCTTTAAAGGTTTAAAATTTTCATTGTAGAGGCCTTTAGTGTCTTTTTTGCAGCTATTGTGAACGGGAGTGTTTCCATGTGCTCTTTCTCTGTTTGCTTGTTATTGGTATATAGAAAGGCTACACACTTTTGTAGGTTAATTTTGTAATTACTGAATTTATTAATAATTTCTAGGAGTTTCCTGATGGAATTTTTGGCATCTCTTAGATATCATATCATCTGCACAAAGGGATAGTGTGATCTCTTCTTTTCCAATTAGTACTCCTTTAATTTCCTGCTCTTGTCTTATTGCTCTTGCAAGAGTTTCAAGCACTACATTAAAGAGAAGTGGAGATAGTGGACAGGCTTGTCTGGTTCCTGATTTCAATGGGAATGCTTCCAGTTTTTCTCCATTTAGAATGATGTTGGCTGTGGGTTTGTTATATATGGCTTTAATTATGGTGAGGTAGTTCCCTCCAGTCCAATTCTCTCTAGGACTTTGAACATAAATGCATGTTGAATTTTGTCAAAGG
>NW_008350120.1:294558-295584 GCF_000622305.1 Nannospalax galili
TGGATGATCTTTTTGATGTGTGTCTGTATGCGGTTTGCAAGTATCTTGTTGAGAATTTTTGCATCTATGTTCATTAAGGATATGGGTCTATAGTTTTCTTTTTAGGTTGTATCTTTACCTGGCTTTGGTATTAGAGTGATGCTGCCTTCATAGAAGGAATTTGGAAGTTCTCTCTCCATTTCTATCTTTTTAAACAAATTAAGTATTATTGGATACAGATCTTTAAATGCCTGGTGGAATGCTTCTGTAAATCCATCTGGTCCTGGGCTTTTTTAAGTCAGGAGGTTTTGTATTACTGCTTCAATTTCTTTTTGTGTTATGGGTCTGTTTAAGATGTTAATCTCTTCTTGGTTTAGTTTTGGTGGTTCCCATGCCTTTAGATATCCATTTCTTTTAGGTTTTCAAATTTAGTAGCATACAGATTTTTAAAGCATTCCCTTATAATGTTCTATATCTTTCTGGTGTCTGTTGTGTTGTTTCCCCTTTCATCTCTGGTTTTGTTGATTTGGAGGTGCTTTTTCTTTCATTTAGTTAACTGGGCTAGTGGTCTGTCAATCTTATTTATCTTTTCAAAGAAGCATCTCTTGGATTTGTTGATTCTTTGTATTGTTTTCTTTGTTTCAATTTCATTATTTTCTGCCCTGATTTTTGTTATTTCTTCTTGTCTGCTGGGTTTGGGTTTTGTGTTTCGTTTGCTGTTGTTTTTCCAGTTTGTTGAGTTGCAATGTTAATTCATTTATTTGCATTCTTTCCAATTTTTTTATGTAGGCAGTTAGAGCTATAAACTTCTCTCTAAGGTCAGGTTTCAGCATGTCCCAGAGGTTTTGTTGTGTTGTACTGTCCTTTTCATTTACTTCCAGGAATATGTTTATTTCTTTCCTAATTTCACCTTTGATCCACTCGTCATTCAGGAGTATGTTGTTTAATCTCTTTGTGGTGTGATAGAATGCATAAAATTATTTCAACTTTTTTTGTATTTATTGAGGTTTGTTTTGTGACCCAGTGTGTGATCAATTTTTTAAAAAG
>NW_008350120.1:295698-296057 GCF_000622305.1 Nannospalax galili
GATGCCTTTTAGGTCTTTTTGATATATGTTATTGTTTATTTAAGATGTCTCTCTGTTGATTCTCTGTGCTGTTGACCTATCTAATGGAGACAGTGGGGTATTTACATTCCCTACTATTAATGAGTTGGGACTAATCTGGGTCTTAACGTCCTATAGCATTGTTTTTATGAAGTTGGGTGCACCAGAGTTTGGTGAATATATGTTCATGGTTGTAATATCTTCTTGATTTATTGCTCCTTTGATCAGAATGAAGTGGCCCTCTTTATCTCTTCTGATTAGTTTTGGTTTAAAGTCTATTTTGTCAGATATTAGAATTGCTACACCTGCTTGTTTCTTAGTGCCATTTGCTTGGAATATTT
>NW_008350120.1:297382-321441 GCF_000622305.1 Nannospalax galili
GAAAGATTTTAGCCTCAGGAATTTGGGGGTTGGACTGGCCTGGGAGCCAGGCCCAGGAAAGATGCTGGTCTAGAGCAGCTAGTTTCCATGCCACCCAGAGATGCAAAGGAAGATCAGGGCGGGAAGCTGCCCCAAGGGCTCCTGGGGACTGCACTGAGGAGCTCGGTTGGTCTGGATGCAAAGGACCAGGAAGAGGAAGGGTCAGTCCTAGCATCCAGAAAAGAGGCTGGCCAGTGGCGCAGGCCCAGGGAAGTAGAGGGAAGTGAGGGGCGGGGCCAGGCCCAGAGTGCTCCTGGGGACCAGAGAAGGAGCTGAGTTGGTCTGTATGCAAAGGATTGGGAAGCAGTGGTGGTTCCCCAGGTGTCTGGAGTAACAAGACAAGGAATGGGACAGGACCCAGGCTAGGAGGAGAGACGGGAGGGGGAGATGGGCGGGTAAATGAGGGTGGGGGAGTCAAGGTGCATGGGTGGGACAGGATCGACTTACCTGGGAGAGAGGCCTGCCAGTTGTGCAGGCCCAGGGAAGCAGCAGGGGAGGTCAGAAAATATTTTTAATAAAATCATAAAAACATTTCCAAAATCTACAGAACACCAAGGAGACAGGACGATAAAAGAAACTCCCTACATCATATAATAGTCAAAACACTAAACATACAGAACAAAGAAAAGATAGAGAAAGCTGTGAGAGAGAAAGTTCAAGTCACATATAAAGACAGTCCAGGCCCAGCAAAATAACAGCTGACTTTTCAATGGAAACTATGAAAGCAATAACATGGATTAACATCTTATAAGTATGAAAAAACACAGATTCCAGGTCAGAACACTATACCCAGCAAAATTATCAGTTGTGATTGAAGGAGAAAGAAAACCTTTCCATGATTAAAAACTGACTTAAGGAATTTATGACCATGAAACTGACTCTACGGAGGATATTCAATGGAATTACTTTCATCAGGAGGGAGGATTACACTTTGAAGAGGGCAAAAAGGATAAATAAATTATCACAGAACAGTCAACCAAAAGAGGTCTAAGAAAACAGCACTACAATACCAACGTTACAGGAATTAACAAGCGTTTGTCAACAATAACCATCAATATTAATGATCTCAACTCCCTAATAAAAAGACACAGATTAACTGACTAGATTAGGAAAACAGGACCCTTCAATTTGTTGCCCACAGGAAACACACCGCCAATGATGGATACCACCTTAGGGTAAAAGATATTGCAAGCAAACAGAACTAAGCAACAAGCAGGTATAGCTATTTTAATATCTGAGATCAACTTCAAACTAAAACTGGCCAGAAGAGACAGGGAAGGTCACTTCATACTCATTAAAGGAAAAATCCATCAAGAAGAAATTACAGTCCTAAACAACATGCACCTCACATATGTGCATCCAATTTCGTTTAAATGAAAAAAAAAAACTTTATTAGCACTAAAATCTGATACTAACTCCAACACAGTGATTGATAGTGAATGACTTCAATACCCCACTGTCACCAATAGACTGGTCAACCAGACAAAAATTAAACAGAGAAACCATGGAATTATATGACACCATAAATCAAATGGACTTCACAGACATCTATAGAACATTCCACCCAAACATCAAAGAACACACTTTCTTCACAGCAGTCCATGGAGCTTTCTCCAAAATTAAACACACATTAAGACACAAAGCAAGTCTCCACAAATTTATGAAAATTTAAATATCGTCTTGTATTCTATCCAACCACAGAGGAGTAAAGCTGGATGCCAACAGTAGTAAGAATGGGGAAGCTACACACATTCGTGGACGCTAAACACACTGCTGCATGGAATCACCAGAGAAATCAAGAAGGAAACTAAAACGTTTTTAGAACTGATCGAAAATAAAAACACAGACCAGCCCCATTCTCCTACTCCAGGGCCCACACCTACTCTGTCTAGCTTGTCCAACCCTCCCTACACTGCCCCGACCCCTGCCTTGGCCCTAAGTCCCCTCCTGATTCTCCTGTCTGAGACCTAGATACTACTCTGGTAAGTTGGACCCCACCACTAGGTCCTGATTCCTCTGCACCCTGACCAGCTACATTCTTTCTCCCCATGCTGTTCACGCCTTCCTTTGGCCTAGACCCCCTCCTGCTCTTCCCCACTAAGGAGGCTGGACTGGCCTCCTAAGCCAGACCTGCTACCTACTCCTGTGTCTTGACCCCCTTGCGCCCAGATAAGCTACATGAGCCTGCTCCAGGACCCACACCTACTCTGCCTAACTAGTTAGACACTCCCCACATTGTCCCCAGCCCCATATTGGACCTAGGTCCCCTCTTGTCTTCCCTCTTGAGACCTCCAGGCTAGCCTACCAGAACCCAGCCATCGGATCCCCATAGCCTTGAATTAGGCCTAGGCCCCTTTGCCCTGCTGAAGAGCTCTTGACTAGCTTGGAACCATCCTGTCCCACCACTAAAAAATCAAAAGTGAGAACCTAAAGCACACACCAGCTAACTGTTCATACCTGGCCAGAAAGCATCCAAGCTACATCAACAATATAAACAGATCCAAACTCCAACTAAACAAAGTCAGACTAGAATTTCATATCAGACAGACAACCAACAAAAGAAATCCACAAGCTCAAATCCCAGTGCAAAAACACAAATAGCAAAGCCTAACCACGAGCACAACAGTGTCATGAATATTATGAGAGTTACCAATTACTCTTTAATTGGACTTCAGGTCAGTTTCATAGATAGAACCCATACCTGACATTGATACCAGACTCAGGAACCTGAGACTAGTGTGAAACCCTCCTCCTTGGCCCCCTCCCCCGGACTCCCTAGACCCCTGCCCCTATTTAGGACTAACTGCTCTTTTCACTTCTGTAAATTGCTTGGCTTGAGGGAACCAGAGGGACAAATCACCATCTCCATTTTGACTGCTGATTCCTCCATTTTTGTGATGTCTCGTGGTCATAGACTAGGCAAGCCCAGGCATGTCCAGGGAGCCCGGGCAGGTTTGAGGCCTTATAAGGAATAAACAGGGTCCTCTAGCCCTGAAGATAACAGTCAGCACATTCCACAGCCCTGAGGGCAGCACCCACCAATGAGAGGCCTCCCAAGACTGTAACCAATCAATTCAAAAGTATGTTGGTGCGCACGGGCTCTTTGGACCAATCAAAATATAACTCTGTCATTCCCCTCCTCCCTTTGTCTGAAACCTGTGAAAAGCTCCCTCCCCCTGCAATTGGGGTTCTCAGACGAACCTACCACGTTAGTTTGGTCTGAGAGTCCATGCTTAAGCCCGAATAAAGACTCTTTGTTCTTGCATGCTCTCTGGACTCCGTGGTAATTCTTGGGGATCCATTCTCTGGGCACAACACTAGATGGGTCACAGGGCATGAAAGAGAGTTTAATACTAGTTTTCTAGTAAGTAGTTATAGTATTAAACTTATTCCTAATGACTTATGTTATACCTATAGATTAATGTATCTCTCAACTCTCACCAGAGAAACTTCCTTATGCAGCAGATGGTGACGGGCACGGAAACCCACAACTGGCCAATGTGCAGAGAACAAGAGGCTGCAGAGTGCTTGTTCCTGAATAGGACACTTACATCAAACTTCTGCGTCCCAAGGCTTGGGGATCATTACAGAAGATGGGGCAGAAAGACTGTAAGAGCCAAAGGTGGTGGACAATCACAAGTAAACTGAGTCTTCCAGACAGCTATTAAGTTGCTCATATGAACTCACAGCAGTGGTGACAGCACACACAAGTCCCATGCAAACTCACACCAGACAAAACCCTAGCATGGACATGGGGAAGCGGGTAAGAAACCCCAACCCAACCTAAGGAACCTTTGGAAACTGATGGTTGTTGGGAGGGGGAGAGACAGTCTTTTTCAAGGATGGGATTCTTGGTAGGTTAACCAGACTCCAGTGGATGGACCTACATTGAAGAGCATTTAGGGACAAATAGTAGACTCTGTATGCCTTACTATATATATTATAGAGTACATTAAATTGGGGGAGGCAATAAGGAGAGGTACAGATGGGGAAGGGAATCTAAATACCACCAAATTATATTGTACTAAAATCTCAACAATTCAGCAAAAAAATAAAAAATAAATACAAATTTTTAAAAGAAAGTTGTAAGGGAATGCCATCTCACTGACTGGCATCAGGAAACTCCTGTGGGAAAATCTAACAAACTTACCAACACTTTCATCTTCAGCCACTGATGCAGCATCTAGAATTTACCCACAAGCTCTGTTTATCAGCATAGGAAAGGCATATGTATATACTAATTCCTTACAGCACCATCCATGACAACAGGAGCCTAGAACCGTTCAATAGGCCAGGGCATAGCACACCATGTTGCCAGGTTACGCGGGAAAATGTGTAAGTCAGGACAGTCTTCGGACTGTTAATTTTAGGGGAAGAATTAGAGAAGAATAAGGCCCATCTTTCCAGGAATGGAAGGGGAAGGCACAGAGGCGCCTTGAGAAGCTGAAAAGAACAAGAACATTGATCTCTGCCTCACGGCTCCACTAGGAACTCAGCCCCAAAGAACTCCTGAGCCGGAGCTGGGATTATGGCTCAGTAAGTAACATGCTTTGCACACAAGCATGAGGACCTCAGTTGAGATCCCAAAACCCACTTAAAGTTGGCACCGTGGCACATTTTTGCAACCCCAGGACTGGAGTGGGAGGGTAAAGGCAGCGAATCCCTAGAGCTTGTTGGCAGGTGGTCTAGCCTAGTCAGTGAATGCCAATTTCAGTGAGAGTCCGTACCAAAAAACAAAGTGGAGAGGGAGTGCATTACACACTGACCTCTGACCTTCACATGAACGCACTCATATGTACGTGGGCACTTGCATATTCATGTGCACAAACATAAGAATGCATGTCCACACAGATATACACACAGAACAACCACAAAAGAGAAAGAAAGATGATTAGAGAGAGAAAGGAAGGGAAGGATGAGAGAGAAATGAGGGGGAGAAAAAGGGAAGGCTCAGAGCTACCCGGGGCCCAGAAATGGCTTAGAGCAACACGAAGAGGTGGGTGTGGGATTTCCTCCGAGGCCTCTGGACAGAGGAAACAGAAAAGCAGACAGATGAGGAACTCCACACCTCCAACAGTATGACTCAGACTGCGCAGAGCTATCACTTATGGCAAGTCTCAGAGCCAGGAACCCCCAGCAAGGAACCAGGAGCAGGAAAGACAGTCATGAAAGCCTAGGGGCAGCCAAGCCCAAGTTTCAATAAACCAATCCCAGCCTCCTCTTCCTCCTCCATAAGAAAGGAAGTGATTGGATTAGACAAACATTTGAGATGCATTTACAAGAGAAAGACTTAGACTAGAGAGAGGCTCCCGTGAACACTGTGCCGTGTGTGTGTGTGTGTGTGTGTGTGTGTGTGTGTGTGTGTGTGTGTTTGTGTGTGTGTGTGTGTGTGTGTGTGAGTGACAGCTGTCACCCCCACCACACTGAGGGTAGATTGAGGACTCTAAGTCACCTCTCACTTTACTCTTCTGTCTTTTCCATGCTGTGCATGCAGTGGGGGCTCGGTTGTACCTGCTGAGTGGAAACAGAAACAGCCAGGGCAAAATTCAAGAGTGTGTTCTAGTGGGACACCAACATTGCTGGCAAAAGGGGGTGAGAACAAGGGGACAAGACATGGTGTGAGGGGAGGGAGAAAGGAAGACACAAAGGCCAGAAAGTGAAAGGCTCAGGAGTGTCAGAGGGGGACTCTGGGGTCGCAGGGGAGGTGGGTTGTGGGGAGCAGGCATGCCTCCCACTGGCTGCCAAGGTCTCTGCTGCCCTCCATGGCTCCACATGGCTGCCATCATTTTCCTCGTCTGTGCCCAGGTTATGTCAGAAGAGTGATTCTAACCCTCTCTGTCATCCCCTTCCTTCTACGCAAAGCTGAATGACATTTGGGGAAGATAAATTGTCCAGCACATTGTCCTCTGATCTCCACATGCAAGCTCAGTTATACCAGCACACACACACACACACACACACACACACACACACACACACACACACACACGAACACAGTGAAAAAAAATGAAGTCTAGTTTTAAATAAGAGAACTGGGCAAAATTAAGTAGAACAAAAGCTCAGGTCATATCCTGCTGGCTCTGGGTTCACCAAGAAACTCCTGGTCTCATCCACTCCTGTCCAGCTGGGCTCTGTAAGTACAAGGTCATGTGGGCCCCTAGATTTCCCCACCAACACCACAGGGGCAAGACAGAGCAAACAGATGAAGTTCCCAGGGTGGGCCATTTCCATGGAGCTCAGCATGAGGTCCACAGGCAGGAGGCTGGGCCAGTGATAGGACTGCTCAGCCAGACTTGGCTGTGATCTCTGGGGCCAGAAGACACAAGGAAAGAAGTGTCAAGGCTCCCAGCAGCCCACCAGCTCATCAGGGGATGGAGCAGGTCCAGCACACGCCTTACACTGATCTACAGTCAAGAGATCTCATTCCTCTGCAGACTAAACACAAAAGTACTAAGGGGACAGTGAGTGGGAAGCTCAAGACAGAAAGTTCCGTGGTGGGGTGGGGCGTTACGTAACCTTGAACAGGAACATGGGATATAAACTTGACATAGATCACTAAACAAAAAATTGTGATTGTCAGGAATAATTCATGAGAAAAATCTGAACTCTTATAAGCAAACATGTTGCGTTCCTTACAGTTGTGAATACCACATGTGATATAAGAAAATACATTTTCCCAACAGAAAAACATGAAACATCTGCAATATTTGGGTTCTATAGCCCAATTCCTTCCTTACACCCCTGATAAGCTCTTTGCCTAATTTCTACAGCAAGCCATTTTTAGGGGAAATAGACCAAGTCCCCAAACCTGGTGTCCATGGCTGGTAGAGGACACACAGCAACGCAGACCTCTGAGCCCCTCCCTATGCCTCTGTTTCAGTGGGAGAAAGAGTTTCCTCCAGATTTATCCTGAGAGTCTGCTCAGGAGAAGCAAAGATCTCTGAGTCTTTCCATCCTCTCACAGGCTCAAGCCATAAGTAAGGTCTCTGAACCTCAGCACTGCAGGCATGAGTACAGTTAGAGAACCAGAGGGACTCTTCATTTGGACTCCGCGGACAGGTGGAGCCACCTGGTGTCAGTGACAGACACAAGGCTGGTCATCTGTAGACAAATGCCTTGGGGAGGGGCTTCCAGCTGGGCAGGTTAGGATCTGGAGAAATCAGGGCTGATGACAGTGATAGCGGCCAGCATGTGTGCAAGAGCCAAGATCTGCCGGGGGGTTGGCACACAGCAGAGGCAGCAGGCAGCCCCGGCCACATATACAATGGAAGACAGAGCGGTAATGCTCAGAAGATATGTCTGAAAGGTACCCAGTACTAGGTGACACATCTACAGTTAAACCTCTACACCTAAGGCTCATGGAACATGGCAGAACAAGGGGTAGAGAGAAAGCTAATGCATCCTCAACTCTCACCAGTAAAGCTTCCTTATACAACAGAGTGTGACACACTCAGAAGGCCACAACTGGCCAGGTGTTAAAGAATAAGAGACTGCAGAGGGTAGGATAGGACCCCTATATGGAACCTCACCCACCCATGGCTCAGGAACCATTTTGGAAGAGGGGGCAGAAAAATTGTAAGAGCCAAGGCTGGTTCATGCACACAGGGAAGCAGAGGCTTTCAGGCCACTGGAAGCTTGCACATGTGAACACGTGGCAGTGGTGGCATCGAGCACAGGACCCGTGTTAACTCAATTAAACAAGGGCTCAAAGGAGAGGAGAGAAATAGGTGGTGGGTGGCACTAGAATGAGGACTATTGGAGACTGATTGCTGCTGGGTAAAGGAGAATATGCCTTACATACGATCACTAGATGGGCTCACTAGACTCCAGTGGACGAATTTACTCTGAAGGAGATTTGGGCATAAATGCCTGAACGGATAGGACCTAACATGTATGGTGGTGTGCTTGAGGTCTGGTGGGGGAATGGGGGAGGCATGGATGGGGGAGGGGCCTAAAACTGATAACTATTTATGAAACTAGAAAAGCTCAATAAAAATACTTATATATACATGTATATATGTATATGTATATATAAAGAGCTCGGACATGCTTGGCTCTGGACTGTATCATGGAATTCACTTTCAAGAGATGTGTATCCAGCGCTCCACGTACTCCTTCAGTGCCAGAATTGTCCAAGTACCTTATATTTGCTGTCAGCTTGTTTTCCTCCACACCCCAAGGCTATACATACTGCTGATGTCACGTTCATTTCACAGCTGAGACAATGGAGGCCCAAAGAGTTTAGACAACATGGCCAAGGTCACACAGGGAGTAGCTGGTGATGTCATTTACCAGGAACTGAACCCAGACAAATTAACCCCAAAGATTGTACTTGGAATATTTACACTAAATTTCAAATTGTTTTCCTATAAAAGGTAATGTGTTGCACTAAAAAAGATAGTTTTTATGTTAGTACAGCTCTGTGCCCCAGTAGGACATGAGCACACTGTAGACCCTAAAGACCGAGCCATGAGCTCCTGTGACTCATGTGCTCCTGTCTGAGTAATGTTCCCCCACTGAAATAACACCAAAAAGAGAAAAATGTGGGAGCTATCTACATAAGAAAGAATAAAAGAGGTTTACAGATGAGGGCGGAAACGGGTAGCTGTACACACAGGGACCTGGCAAGCACTGGGAACTGCGAGTGGGGACCCAGCGACTCCAACTCTGGTGCTCGGATGTAAGGAAAACTACAAAGCTGGGGGACAAGACACTCTGAGGTGCCGCCTTGGAGAGGAAAATACCCAAGTCCTCTCCTCTGCTCTGCTGAGGTCTAGAGCAATAGGGTTGGCCAGTAGGAACGTGGCACTGGGCTGTGTGACTGCCATCTTAGTACTACGGACAGCCATGGCAGACACTCCACATTGATCCTGAAAGATAAGGCCCAGGTGTTGGCAGACATGAGCACTGAAAAGCTGCTGACCATGCGAAACTTGCTGATGAACTGGAAGTTGTTGGAGATGCAGCCGTTCAAGTCCCTATCTTTGCACAAGAACTCTGTGTTCCTCATTGAGATGCTGATGCCAAGGAAAAAGGATATGTTGGATTTTCTGGATAAAGGAAGAGCAGGTCCTGAGAAGGAAGCCTGTGCCATCATCTTCTTTGGTCCCCAGGAGCAACCCAATGTCACCGAGCTTGCAGTGGGGCCCCTACCTCGGCCTGTCTACATTAGACCACTGTCCTTCAAGCAGGGGCACCAGCCTCCACAGGCATCCGGATCCATATACCTGAAGGAGGCCACCAAGCCCTTACATAAGTTTTTCCTTGACACCACCAGCTTCCCCAGCTGTACACAAGTTTGCAGCCAGCCAGAAGCCCCCTGCCACGCCCACTCATGACAGGCTGAATCCAGGAGGTACAAGGTCATGTGAGGCTCCACGTTTCCCCCACTCCCAACTAGAGGACCAAGACAGCCCCAACAGAGGAACATTTCTAAGATGGGTCGTTCCATGGCACAAACAGGCGTGAAAGTTCACAGGCTAGAGGCTGGCTCCGTGGAAAGGACTTCTTAGACCAGCCTTGACGGTGATCGCCAGGGCCAGGAAGCACAAGGACAGAAGTGTCCAGGCTCCCAGCATCTCACCAGTTCATCAAGGGATAGAGCAGGTCCAGCACACACTATGATGGAGCAGATCCAGCACACACTGTTCACTGATCTATAGTCAGTGCTAAGGGGACAGTGGGTGGGGAATGAATGAAGCTAGATCAAGGCCAAGATAGGAAATTCCTTAGTGGGGTAGGATTCTAGCCAACTTTGAAGAGAAGCACAGGATGTAAACTGGGCGTAGAGAGCCAAGTGAGAATTGGTCTGTCCTGAAGAATCCGTGAGGAAAATCAGGCCTCTTCTATGCAAATGAGCGGTATTCCCAATACTTATGAATGGGATCTCTGCTGAAAAAAGAAATTCTAAGCAGGAAAACATGAAGTATCCATAGTAATACTATGGATCCTATTGGTCTCATTTCTATCCTATGGTCCTATGGTATCATTTCTAACCAGCAAGCCATTTTAGGTGAAATGCACCCCATGTTCTGGTGCCTGAGCCCCCTCCAGGTGTAGATGGACAATGACACAGACCACTGAACCCTTCTCTGTGCCTCTGAATCAGTAGGAGAAAGAACATCCCCCAGAGGGGAAGCCAAAGGCAATCAGTTACCTAAGGCAGCAAGAACACCTCAGAGACCTTCGATCTGCTCACCAGCCCGAGTTGCAAGCCAGGCTCTGGATCCCACCTCAGCCTGCAGAGTGAGGAGCGCAGCTAGAGACCCAAAGGGACCTGTGAGTGGGACTCCACTGTGAGAAAAGAACATTCTGGCAACAGTGACAGGTGCAAGACAGTTTCTCAGCAGATAAACGCCATGGAAAGAGGCTGTCCGGTGGCGTGCTCCTCAACACTTCACATTTAGATCAGTTGTTTCTCTTCACAACCCAGAGACATACGTGCTGCTGCCGTTCCCTCCATTTCACCGTTGAGACGGTGGAGGCCTGGAGACGTTTTCAAAACATGGCCATGGTCACATAGGTAGTCCTTAGTGTTCTGATTTACTAAGACTTGAACTCAGGCACATTGACCACAGATCCTGCACTTTGAACATATGATGCATTCCCTGGAAGGTGCTTCGTTACATCAGAAAAGCAGTTTCACTTTCAGTACAGCTCTCTGCCTCACCAGGACATAAGTACTTCAGAGCCTTTGAGCAACAAGCCCTGGGCTGCTGTGAATCAGGGGGCCCTTGGCTGACAAATGTTCCCCTACTAAGGTAACACACACTAAAAGGAAACCAGCCGGGCGTGGTGGCACATGCCTGTAGTCCCAGCACTCGAGATGCAGAGGCAGGCGGATCTCTGTGAGTTCAAGGCCAGCCTGGTCTACATAGTGAGTTCCAAGACAGCTGGGGCTACAGGGAAAACCTGCTTCAAAAGGACAGGAAAAAAAAGAGGAAAACATCAGAGTTTGTCTAGATAAGAAAGGCTATGAGGGATTTGCAGATGAAGGAAAAATAGATGGACGTACATAGGGACCTGATCAGCACTGGGAGCTGTGAGTGGGCCCCCAGCTCTGTCTTCAGCTGGGTAAGGACAGGAAAGGACAAGGCACTCTGAGGCACTAGCATTAAAGGGTAAATTCTACATCGTCTCCTCTGCTCTGCTGAAGGCCAGAGCCATGAAGCTGGCCAGAAGGAGCTTGGCACTGGGCTGGGTGACTGTCATCTTGGACATGGCAGAGTGCTCCAGGTAGACCCTTAATGGCAAGGTCTGGATGTTCTGGGACATGAGTGCTCATGAGCTAGGGTCTGTTCAGAGCTTCCTGACACAGTACGGAGCAGGAGCCACCCAAGACCCTGACTTTAGGCAAGAACTCAAGCTCCTCGCTGAGACGCTGCTGCACAAGCACATGCTGAATTTCTTGGATAAAGGAAAAGCACATTCTGTGCAGGAAACCCACATCATCGTCTGCGGTCCTGCCAGGAGCACCCCAATGTTACCAAATTTGCTGAGGGTCCCCTGCCATGGCCAGACCACATTAGAGAACTGCCTCTGTCCAGGAAGCCAGCAGTCCTGGGCATCCAGACCCATTTCCAAAGCAGAGTCTACCTCTAAAGGAGGCTGAAGGAGGCCACCAAGCCTTTCTAGACCGTTTCCTTGACA
Source organism: Nannospalax galili (assembly GCF_000622305.1). Lineage (NCBI taxonomy): Eukaryota > Metazoa > Chordata > Mammalia > Rodentia > Spalacidae > Nannospalax > Nannospalax galili. The sequence goes on from NW_008350120.1 coordinate 309,071, forward strand.
CCACTGGCTTCTCACTACAGGACTGCAACCGCCAGTGCCTGACCTTCACTGAGGTAGTCCCTGGTGATGTGAAGTCAGGCAGAAATCCCACTGTCTGGCACTTTGAGATGGACTATGGTGCCATCTGGGCATGCTTAGTGTGTTTTGTAGGTAAATGACATCACTGCAGAGGACTGGCAGGGCTGTGATGCTTGATACCAAATCCAGCAGCAGGACAAAGCCACCGGGACCACGTGGGTGGCCTCTGCGTGCTCAGTGCCAGTTCCTCCCCCACCTAGAGTACAATGTTGGTCCTAGACATGGAAAAACCGGGCTGCCCCTTCTGCAAGGTTAAAAATCACAGTAAACAGCCTAGATCACAGCTCTCTGGAGAAACAGGCCGGCACCATGCTGAAACTGCCGCAGTTTCTGTGACAGACCCAGGAACTGTCCTCTACCTGCTCTAGGTTTTTTTCACCACAGTCTCCCTGCCCTTCCTGCAGTCCCCCTGGTAGCAGGCTGTGGATACAGGCTAGGAAGGAGAGCCCAGGGAACAGGGAAGAGGTTTCTGTTCCAACAGTTGATCTTACTCTCCTTCTCTTCTCATGCATCCAAGGTACCAAGAACAGCTTCCAGACACTGCAGAAGAAGCATAAGATTTCACCAAACCCCAGAGCCCAAGACAACTGGAGTAGACCCAGTTCTCCCAGGACCTCCAGGCCACCTTCTGCTTCAGTTGATCTCGGCCCTGGCAACTGCTTTTTAGCAGCCCTCAGAGAACATCTGATGCCACAGGCACAGGTACAGCCTGCAGGTCCACAACTGAGCAGGTGTTGCCCCCAGATAGGTAGAGTCATGAGCTATTATCTAGGCCAGGCAAAAAGAGCCAGGGAGGCTAGGGAGGAGATCTGGGGAGGCTGGGGAGGACAGCCAGGGGATCCCTTCAGTGACCGTGTGTGTTTGCAATTCTGTCTCCATGCTCTGTGTCTGTGTGCCTCATCATGCACTCAGGGAGGGAGTGGGGGTGGATATGGGGCTCTTGGTCCTTCGATTGTGATAAGCAGTACTGGAGACTCTCAGAAGATGATCCTTCATTCAGAGGAAGTGACAACTTCCCCATCTTTGGCCCTGAGGATATTCCCTGGGAAGACCTCAGAGGCAGGAGCGGAGGGCACGTTCAGAGGTCATGACACAGGGCCTACCTTTTTAAAATGGAGCTAAGGATCTCAGAAAGTTTGCAAACACATCTGAACATGCCCCAAGCCAGAGTGACCTCGGGTGGCCTGTACTCAGCATCATCCTGCACACTGAGACCTGTGTTTCTCCCATAGGATTTGGTGACCTGAGTGACAGTGGGCTTCCTGCATCTTCCCCATTCTGAGGATGTTCCCACCAAGGCCACACCTAGGCTTCTCTCTGGGCCTTCGACTTCTTCTATAGCATCCAGAGAAAGCCCTGCACCCTGGCCACAACTATGTCAGGAGCTGAATCCAGTAAGAAGGGGCCTGGCTGATAACTCCTTTCAGATACAATGGACCTACAACACTGTGTAAAGAGTCTGGCCCCACTTCCCACCCAATAGTCCCAGAACCCCACAAGGAAAGGCAATAAACCTGTCAGCTTCCACCCCTGTATGCTGCATCTTAGTGTCTGGGAGGCCACAGGCCACATGCACAGATATGTATACATGGACTCCAGCCATGTTTGTCTATACACCCTAAAAAGACCTGCATGACCAGGACAAAGGAAGGTCACTGGAATACTAGACTTCTCTATCAGATGTGGTTTTTCGATATCTGAGAATTTCAGCGCATCTTAGGGAGGCTGCAGGGGACTGACCCACCTCAGAGATGATCATGCATGTCGGGACTCAGGTTTGCTTTGCCTAGCGGGGGACCTACTGGCTTCGGGGCAGAGGGTCTGATCGGCGACAGAGTCATAAACTCTGGGACCTGTGTCTTCCCAACGGGCCAATTTATTTTAAAATTCAGATGGTTTTTATACATCCCAAGGAACTAGCAGTCATGTGGGATATGGCAGTCACATACAAAGATTTAGGGTACAAAGAAACAGGACATTTAGTCTGTTAGTTGGTGCCAGAAGGATTCTTAAACTTTTACTCAAGGTTATCAATGCCCATCCGGTAATTTATTGGCCACAATGTTTTTTCTTAGCGCTAAAAGCATGGTGAACTTTTAGCTTTTAGCTCAGGAGTAAACCTTTAACCTGGCCTAATCTCTCAGCCAGGGATAGCTGAGTTATTTGTTCAGGACAAGAAGATGAGCTAAGGGTTGTTGACCATGATGCTGTCCCACAGAGCAGGGAGCCTGCACTTTTGTGACCGGGCCGCTTCCTCCTGCCAGTCTAGCAGTGTTTTGCAAGACAGGGATTATCAGAGCCACTGTTTTCAGTGCCCCTCCCTTTAGCAGAGAATACAGCCTGGACCTGTAAGTTTTAGGCTCACCTCACCCTAGGGCCTGGCATCCTGGTTTCCTACACATACATAAGTAAAATCTAGCAAATGGTCAGCATTTTCAGCCCTTAGGCCTTGTTCTAGCATCTAAGGTTTACGTCAAGATCTCTCTATAAACAGAGGAAATGTATATACGTGCTAATTTGTTGCAGTGTTGTCTATAACAGCAGATGTCTGGGGACAACAGACTTTCCATCTATAGGTAAAAACAGTTCAATAAACTAGGGTGCAGCAGCATTTGGGTGTCAGATGGGGAAATCGCGTGAGTCAGGACTGTAGGGAAAACTCCGCAGAACATGTTAGGTAGGAAAAGAAAATGGCAGAGACTAAAATAGACAGTGTGCAATTTTTGTGTAAGACTGGGAGATGAAGATGGATTTTTTTTTCAAGAATGTGGGAGGCATGTAGGTGCTGTGAAAAGCCGGAAAGGACAAGGGAATGGACTTACTTCTCTCTCATGGCTCCACAAAGAATGCAGCCCTGAAGAGCTCTAGAGCTGCGGCTGGGATGACGGCTCAGTCAGTGAGGTCCTTGTACATAAGCATGGGGACCTGACTTCAGAGCCACAAGGCCCATGTGAAATTGGGAACCATGGTGCATGCCTGTAACCCAGCACTAGATTTGGAGGTATAGAAATTCAGATATCTGGAGTTGGCTGGCCAGCCGGTCTATCAGAATCAATGAGCTCCAGGTTCAGTGAGAGACCCTGCCTCAAACAAATAAGGTGGGGAACAACTGATAAAACACATGGAGCATGCCTTGAATCCCAGCACTCAGGAGGCAGAGGCAGGCAGATCTCTGTGAGTTCAAGGCCAGCCTGGTCTACACAGTGAGTTCCAGGACAGCTGGGGCTACAGGGAGGCCCTGTCTCAAAAAGATGAAAAAAAATCACAGTGTCAACCTCTGCCCTCCACATAGATGCATGCACATACACACAAGAACACATGTTCACACATACATAACACCAAAAAAAATTAATAAGGGAGAAAATAATTCCAGAAGTGAGAAGTTACCCAGGGTGTGTGGAAATTGTTTAAAGTAACCCAAAGGACTAATGGGGTAGGTGTGGAACCCCCCACATAGGGTCTAGGGATAAAAAAGACAAGAAATGGGGAATCCCATACTGTCCCCCTCAAACACTATGACTCCAGAAGCACACAGAGCTATCATCCATGGCAAGTCTCGAAGCCAAGATCCCCAACAAGGAACCAGGAGCAGGAGAGACGGTCATGAAAGCCTAGGGGCAGCCAAGCCCAAAGGCTCAATAGCACAAGTCCCATCCTCTTCCCCTTCCTCCTCCACAAGGAAGGAAGACTGTGATTGACTTAGAAAAGTATTTTAGAGGAGCTCAGACCAAAGCAGGTTAGGAAGGAAGTTGGGGTGCCTATGGACACCATGCCACATGCATGCATCTGCTGGTCTGTCGACTGTTGCCCCCCACCAGGTTCAGTGTCACTTGAAGACTGAAGCTGCTACTCAGTCTTGCCTCTTCTTTGCTGTGTGACCACGTTGTGCATTCAGTGGGGGCTCAGTCACATTTACTAGTAGCAAGGGAAGGAAGAGGCAGGCCAGCGCAGAACTCACTGGCTCCTCTGCTGTGACACCAATGAGGGTGACAGGGAAGGGACAAGAGCTCGGAGCAAGGCAGGGTGTAAGGGGCAGGAGAAGGGAAGACACAGAGGGAAGGGGCCCGTAAGTGCAAAGGCCCAGAGCAGAAGGCTATTCCTGGGCACTCTGGAGTGACAGAGACTAGCAATGCCAAGATTGGGTTGTGGAGAGTAGACATGCCTCTGATCTACAGCAGGGAGGGTCACTGGATGCTAAGTTCTCCCTTGTCCTCTACGGCTCCGATGCCATTGTGTCCTCCCCTGATGACCACATTATATCAAAACAGAGGGTCCTAAATGATGTTGCACACTTCATTCCTTCTGGGCAAATCAGAAAGACATTGGAGAAAGGGGGGATTATAAAGCAGGAGGTCACCAAAGGTAAATTGCCTACTACAGGATTCTAGCCCCACCTTCTGGAAAGTTAGTAAAAGATCAGCGGGGGGCAGAGGTTGGATTACAGGAGGCTAGGAGCAGGGAGAAATTGAAGGTTTTGGTAACACACTTGCAATCCCAGAGTTGAGGAGGCAGACATATCCCTGGGGCACCCAGGCCAGCCCACCTAGGCTCGCTGTCCAGGTCTAAGCTAACAGGAGACACTGTCAAAATAAAAACAAACCAAAACACGTGTGGTAGTACACATCTATAATCCCAGCCCTATAAAGGTAGGGCTAGAAGGATCAGAAGTTCAAGGCCATCATCAGCTACACAGCAAGCTTGATTCCAGTCTGGGCTACATGAGACGGTCTCACAAAGGAAAGGATGTATGGCCTCATCAAAAGATGATGAATGACAGATTCCCTTGGTTATCTTCAGACATTGAAATACATGTGTATACAGGTGAATGTGCACTGGTACATACGCTAACACATACAAGAGAAAATATGAAGAAATCAGTTTAAAATTAAAAAAAGAGGACTGGCCAAAATTAAGTAGTAGAACTAAAGTCATCTCGTCCTTCCGCTCACTCTGGATCCAGCCAGAACTCCTTGTCTTGCCCACTGGTGTAAAGACCCTGAACTCACAAGGTCATGCAAGTCCCAGGCTTTGCCCACCAAAATCAGAGAGGTAAGACGGGGCAAGTGAGGAAAGTCCACATGGTGGGCCATTTCATAAGGAGCCAAACAAGCATGAAAGACCACAGTTGGAGGCTGGGACCATGCAGAGGAAAGCCAAGACCAGCCTTGATGCCAGGGAATGCAGGGAAAGAGGCGCTGTGGCTCCCCCTGCTCGTCAGGGGACGCAGCAGGTCCAGCATGCATCTTTCACTGATCTATAGTCAAGAGATGTTTGTTTCTGTACGGACTAAACACCACAGTGCTAAAGGACCAATGAGCGGGAAGTGAGTAAGGTCCAGGACAAAGCCCTTTTGGAGCCTTAACCAACTTTGACCGGAAGCACAGTTATGAAATGTGGTAAGAAGCACAGTTGGAAATCTTGACTGTCAGGAGAATCCGCAAGGAAACCCGGGCCTCTCCTGAACAAATAGGTTGTGTTCCCGACACTTGTGAACGGGATATGTGACACAAGAAAACACATTTTCCAGACAGAAAGTTTCCATGATGCTTGGGTTCTGCGGCCCAGTTCCTCCGATGAGCACCTGCACATCCCTTTGCCTAATTCGTACCCTGCACGTCATTTTTATGTCAAATTCACCCATGTCTCTACCCTCCCCATCTATTCTTGACTACACCCTGGATCACTGAAAGAGACCCAGCAACATGGACTCCTAAGACCCTCCCTGGGCCTCTGTTTCCAGAATTCTCCTAAAGGATTCAGATTGTGGGAACTAAAGGCAATTAATTGCCTATGGCAGACAATAAGGATCTCTCAGAGTCTTTCCAGTCCACTCACAGCCCCAAGACATAAGCCAGGCCTCTGGACCTCATCCCAGCCTGCGTAAGTCAGGAGTGCAGCTAAGACCCAGAGGGACCCTTGACTGAGACTGCATGATCAGATAGACTTGCTGCATCAGTGACTGGGGCAAGACAGCTCCTCTCTAGACAAATGCCACAGATAGGGGCTTCCAACTACAAGAGAGGAAAGAATTTGGGCAGCTCACAGACACGCTGTCGCGAGTACAGATACAGTGTCTCACTGGTGGCTTATGGGTACGTTAGGAGGGAAGACCTTGACCGTGCCTTCCTCCAAGTAGGAAAGGGGGCGCCATCTCCCTGACTGACTACTTGAGATGCACTAACAGGGGTACTTCCTGTAGCCTTGATGGTCAAGAGACCCTGATTGAGTACCTCACTGAGAGGCCAGAGAAGACAAGGCAGGGAAGAACTCTCTCCACCCTCACTCACAGCCTAGCCTCAGTCCAGCCATTCTGTAGTGGTCACTACTTCGGATGTGTTGGGTCCAGACTGTGACATCAGGGTTCACATTAAAGTGGTGCATATCCAATACTCCATGTGCTCCTTGAAGACCAGCGTTGTTCCAAACGTTTCCTATTTAGTTTCAGGTTTGTGTCTCTCAACAACCTAGGGAATTCATGCTGCTATCATCTGTTCCATTAACAAAACAGGGATCTCAAACAACATGGCAGAGCTGCTACAGCGAGTCCGTAGTGACTTCATTACCAGCAAAACAGCATGGACTTTGAAGGTCTACACTAAATTTCCAAATATGGACTGCTAAAGGTGAATTTTTGGAATCACAAAGGCACTTTTGTTTTCAGTTCTCTGCCTCACCAGGACATGAGCACTTGGCAGCTCTTGAGGATTAAGCCTTGGGCTACTGTGACTTTTGGTGCCTCTGGCTTATGAATGTTCCTCCAATGAGATAACACCAAAAATTGGGACAGTATGGGAATTATCTAGATAAGAAAGACAATAAGAGTTTTTTTCAGGTGAGGGAAGAAGTAGGCAAAAGCTCACACCGAGGCCTGGACAGCATCGGGAACCGTGAGTGGGGACCCAGACACTCCAGCTCTGGCTTCAGCTGACAGTAAGTTCAGTCACTAGGAAAAGTTGACAGACAAGGTGACTGAGGTGCTAGCTTGGAAAGGGATTGCCTGACTCCTTTCCCCTCCTCTGCTGAGTTCCAGAGACATGGAGTTGATGCAAAGGAGCTTGGCACTGGGCTGGACAACTGCCATTTTGGTGTTACAGATGGCCATGGCAGAGTGTCCCAGGTGGACTCTGAATGGCAAGTACCAGGTATTTGCAGACCTGAGCATCCAGGAGATAAAATCTGTGCAGGACTTCCTGATGAACAAGACAGAACTGGAGCTGCAGCCTTCTAAGACATTGACTCTGGCCAGGAACTCCCTGTTCCTCATTGAGATGCTGCTGCCCAAAAAGAGGAGTATGCTGGATTTTCTGGATAAAGGGACAAGACCTCCTGTGCGGGAAGCCCATGTCGTCATCTTCTTCGGTGCTCAGCAGCATCCCAATGTCACCAAGCTTGTTGTGGGGCCCCTGCCTCAGCCCATCTACATGTGAAAACTGTCCCACAGGCCAGAGACTCATCGGTCCTGGGCATCCAGACCCATATCCAGAGCAGAGTACAGCCTCCTGCACCACACCCTGAAGGAGGCCACAAAGCCCTCCAACAATTTTTGCATGACATCACAGGCTTCTCACTACAGGACTGTAAGGGTCAATGCCTGACCTTCACCGATGTGGCCCACCATGGCGTGGCATCTAGAGGCCGTCGTACGTTTTTTGCCTTGCAGCGTATTACAGAAGGCCACTTCCTGTGCCCCACTGGGTTGGAGATCCTCGTGAATCATGTGAGTATAAATCCCCAACACTGGAGTGTGGAGCAAGTCTGGTATAACGGCAAGTTCTGCCGCAGCACGAAGGAACTGGCCCAGAAATATGCAGATAGAGACGTGGATGTGGTGGCCCTAGAGGACCCACTGCCCAAGAGCACAGATCAGCTGAAATTCCATGGAGAATTCCCCCGCCCATCACTCAGGCTGATCCTCATCTGGTCCAGCCCAGTACAACCCGACACAGCATAATGGAAAACACTGTGCTATATGGAGGCTGGAGCTTTGCTTTCCAGCTGAGATCCTCTTCTGGGCTGCAGATCTTTAATGTGCACTCTGGGAATGAACTTATCGCATACAAGATCAGTGTACAGGAGGTCGTGTTGCTGAATGAAGGACACACACCTGCAGGCATGCAGACCAAGTACACGAATGTGTGCTGGAGCAGTGTCCCTCATGAGTTGGCACCTGGCATTGACTGTCCAGACACAGCCACCTTCTTGGATGTCATCCACTACTATGACAGTGATGGTCCCGTACATTGTCCAAGAGCACTCTGCATCTTTGAGATGCCCACAGGGATGCCTGTTCAGTCCAATTTTAACAACTTTACAGGTGGCTTCAACCCCTATGAAGAGTTAAGGGGATACATGCTGGTGCTTCGAACAGTCTCAACAATTCACAACATTGATTACATCTGGGAATTTATTTTCTATTCTAATGGCATGATGAAGGCCAAGATGTATGCCCCAGGGTATGTCCATACCACCTTCTATACACCCGAGGGCCTATGCCACATCATTCACCAGCTCACCTACTACCCTGGCAACATCCGCACCCACCTGGTGCATTACCGCATTGACCTAGATGTGGCAGGTAAGACTTGAGACCAGACCATCCCAGTCACTCAACTGCTTCTCACCAATAACTTCTCTGGAAACAGAGCTAAGACTCCCTAGCATAAAATCAGGAGTATTCATACAGCCTTTTTCGTCAAAAAAAAATTATTCCTATCTGAAAAATCACAGCAGTGAATGGCACCCTAGGGTTACCCTGAATTTGAGTTATGATCTGCCCATGTTAGGATTAAGTAGAATGGTGCACAGGGTGGGGAAGGAGGACACACCATGGAGGGTAAAACACCACTGCCTAGCACTTTGAGATGGACTACAGTGCCACATAGGGGTGCTCAGTGTGTTCCATAGAAAAATAATGTCACCACAGAAGAACAGAAAGGCTGTCAGGGTGGCCATCAGATCCAGTAACAGAATAAGGCCACCAGCACTAGATGGGTGGCTTACAACCACCCAGCCCCACTTGATCCGTGGCCCAGAGTACACCAACAGTCCCCAAGCCTGTAGAAACATAGGCTTTCCCTTCTCCAAGTTTAAAACCACAGCAAACAGGGAGTATCAGTGTTCCAGAGAGACCAGCCTAAGGTCACACTGAAACTGCCACCACTGTCATGACACACACATGAGCTGGTTCGGGTTTGTTCAAGCCCTCTGTGGATGTTGATAACACAGTCTTCTCCAGCACCTCTGTCTCTATGCCTGACAGTGCAGGTGGTCTGTGTTAGAGACACCAGAGGAGAGGGAGGAGGTTTCCAGTCCAGAGCTCCATTCTCACCCTCCTCCCCTCACGCCTCCAGGTACCAAGAACAGCTTCCATACACTGCAAACCAGGTGGGGCAACATCACCAACCATGGGACCACAAGACACTATCCCACAGTGGAGCAGACTCAGTACTCCTGGGAGCGCCAGGCCGCCTTCCACTTTGGACAGGCTCTGCCCAAGTTCCTGCTCTTTAGCAGCCCCAGAAAGGACATCTGGGGCCACAGGCACAGCTACCGCCTGCAGATCAACTCCAAAGATAAGCTGGCGCTGCAACCAGGATGGCAGGAGGAGTGGGGTGCCCCCTGGACCAGGTGAGGAAACTTGGGGAGTCTGAGGAGAAGGCTCGTGGGTCCCCCCAGTGACCTCCTGTGACTATCTGTGCTTCAGTCCTCAAGGCTCTGAGTCTGTATATGCATCTGAGTGTGCACCCTCAGGGAGGGAGTTGAGGTGCCCGTGGGGCTCCTGGCCCCCAAATAACGATGGGTCGTTGGTAGACTCCCAGCAGATAATTGTAATTCTGGGAATGCAGTGAATTCCTCATCTTTGCCCCTGAGGAGGGGCTTAGAGTCAATCCCTGTGTCCAGAGCCCTCTGTCTTCTTCATGGTCTGCAGATACCCCCTGGCAGTGACCAAGTACCAGGAGACTGAGAATTACAGCGGCAGCTCTTACAACCACAACAACTTCAAGGACTTTGTTCGGAGCAATGAGAGCATTGAAGATGAGGTACAAGCCCAACTCCCAGCCCACATCTGGCTTTGTCACTAGCCTCTACCTGGATGTTTTTCTGGTCTCAGTTATGTGTGTTGCTTGTGGGAGGCAAGTTCAAGTTCGTAACAGATGAACATACCTCTTTTAAATGGGCCTGAGGTCATCTCAGGAAGCTTGTAGAAACATCTTCAAAATGCCTCAAGTCACAGTGCCCTCGGGTGACTCCGTACTCAGCACTGCTGTGAGCACTGAAGCCTGTTTCTCTCCCATAGGATTTGGTGGCCTGGGTGACAGTGCCCTTCCTACAGATCCTGATGATGCGCTCAGCATGGACACACCTGAGAACTTCGTGGGTTTCCTGATCTGGCCCTTCAACTCCTTCCACGGCTTCCAGAGATAACCAGGTACAACAGCCACAGCTATATCAGGCAATGGACCCCGAGGGACACGGCCTGCCTGATGCCTCCTCCTCTCACCTACAGTCCTGTGTGAAGACTCCAGCCTGAACTCCTGCCTGATAACCTCAGAACCCCACAAGGGCCAACAATAAACCTTTCAGCTTTCCCCACTGCCTGCTGCTTCGTAGAGGCAGGAAGGGAGCAGGGGGCATGGGCCACGTACACAGACATGTGGCCTTGGACTCCACTTATGTTTGTCTTCACCCCAAAATGATCTCCAGGTTCAGGGCAAAGGAACACCACTGAGATGCTGGATTTCTCTATTAGATGGATTTTTTTAAATATCTGAGGCTTTTAGCTCCTCACAGGGTCTATATGGGAATTGCCCCACTTGAAAGATGGACGTGTGTAAGGAAGCTGCTAGAAAAATCCAAAAATTACCAATACCTTCCCCTTGTGGCCACTGTTCTAGCATCAAAGGTTTGCTCTCAAGAGCGCTCCATTTACACTGGAAAAACATATGTGTATCCAGTTCATTGAACTCTGTAATGTCTGTAGACAATGGACTTTGCATCTGTAGGACAGTAAACTAAGGCACCATCATACTGTGGTTTAGCTTAACCGAAAAAAAAAAACATAGGAGTTGGAATTGCAGGGAAAACCCTGCAGAATATATTATGTAGGAGAGAAATGAGCGGAGAGTAACATTCAGAGTATGCAATGCTTCAGGAAAAGAACAGGAGACTAGTGATCCATCTTTGCAGAAATGGAAGGAGAAAGGCGTCTAGGTGCCCTGGAAAAGCCGAACAGGTCAAGGAAACAGACTTCTTCCTCATGGCTCCATTAGGAACACACCTCAGAAGAGCTCCAGAGCTGAGGCTGAGTCAGTAAAGTCCTTGCTGCAGAAGCATGAGGACCTAAAGCCAGGTCCTCAACATGCACATAAAATTGGGCACAGAGACACATCTGAAACACCAGCACTGGGGCCAGGGTAGCAGACATGGGCAGATCCCTTGAGCACTGCAGCCAGTCCATCTAGCAGGATCAGTGAGCCCAGGTTTAGTGAAGACACTGACTCAAAAACGACATGGAGAGCAAACGAGAAACACCCAATATCCACTTCTGATCTCCACAGCAATGCACATACATGTGGGTGCCAATCCCCACATGTACACACACACAAGGACACATACCCACACATTCACCACACACACAAAACAAAGAGAGAGAAAACTTACTGAAGGACATCTGGGTAACAAATGTTTGCCCAGATAGGACTTAACATGTATGACAGAATGTATGAGGTCTGATGACGGGGGCTGGGGTAGGGGGGTGGAGGGATGGGACATGTGGGGGTATGGCTGGGGGAGAGGGGTCTAAATTTGATTAACAACTATTGTATGAAATGCACAAAAGCTCAATACAAAGTATTTAAAAAGCAATGCTATGTAACACAACTATGGAGGATTTTTGAGAATTAAATCAATTAATTGGTCATCACAATTATATATGTATATGTATTTTTATATATACATTTCTTGGTTTGGGGAGAAATTAGGACAGGAATCAAGTTGTAATAGCTATTATTATAAATACCCTGAAGATAGGGGTGGGTTTTTTTGTACCTATATTACTATGCCGAGTATTGAAACACTATTTAGATTGATAAGTGTTTAAGAAATAGGTTTAATACGTGGACTATAAACAAAGACATGATATCACTAAACAGAATAAAGAGATGCTGAGCTGAGGAGTTTAGTGAGGTATGTGGGAATCATTTGGAGCACCCTGAAGAACTAAATAGGTGGTGGGAATGTCCTACCCTGGTGCTGTGGACAGAGGAAAAGAAGAAAGTAAACAGAATGGGAAG
>NW_008350120.1:322431-353224 GCF_000622305.1 Nannospalax galili
ATCTGGTCAGGAATTCCATGTTCCTAATTAAAATGCTGCTGTCCAAGAAGAAGCACAGGCTGAATTTTTCAAATTCAGGAAAAGCAGGTCCTGTGAGGGCTCTGGTCAGGAATTCCATGTTCCTAATTAAAATGCTGCTGTCCAAGAAGCACAGGCTGAATTTTTCAAATTCAGGAAAAGCAGGTCCTGTGAGGGAAGGCCCTGTCCTCATCCTCTTTGGTGCCCAAGAGCATCCCAAAGTCACCAAGTTTGTTTTGGGGTATCTGCTACAGCCCATCTACATGAGAGAACTGTCTCCTCAGCCTAGGTCATCACTGGTCCTGAGTTACCAGACCCTTCTCCAAAGCAGAGAATCGGCTCCTCTAGGATACCCTGAAAGGGGTCGCCATGCCCCCTGCATCAGTTTTTGCTTGACACCACTGTCTTCTCACTATAGGACTGCATTATCCAGTGCCTGGCATTCAAGTATGTGACCCCCTATGGCACAGCATCTAGCAAGTGCATGATTTGTCTTACAGCACTACGTGGAAGGCCCCATCCTGCTCCACTGGGCTGGAGATCCTCATGGATCATGGGAGAACAACTGTGTAACACTGCAGTGTGGAACAGGTCTGGCATAATAGCCTGTTCTACAACAGCCCAGAACTGGCCCAGAAATATGAGGATGGACACATGAACACAGTGGTCTTCAAGACCCACACTCAAGCTCACAGAGCAGCCACTCACCAATACATACAAGCCCCAAGGAAGTTCCCCATGCCTATCACTTGGGCTGTCCCTTACCTGGTCAAGTCCCACCCTTCCTGATACAGACCAGAGGAGAACACCATGCTCTACAGAGGCTGGAGCTCCTCTTCCTGGCCGAGTACAGCTTCTGGTCTTCAGATCTTCCATGCATACTTTGTATGTGAGCTTATGGCCTATGATGTCAGTGTGCAAGCATCTTGGGCACTGTGTGGAGGATACATATCTACAGGCGTGCAGACTAAGTATGTGGATGTAGAAGTGTCAGTCATGAGCCAACCCCTGGCACTGACTGTCCTGGCACGGTCACCTTGCTGGATGCCATACTACATTATCATCTCCATCCACTACCCATGAGCACTTTGTCTCTTTGAGATGCCCAGAGGGTTGTCCCTTCAGTGTCACTTTAACTTCAAGATTTTATTGTTGGGGCTGGAGAGATAGTTCAGTGGTTAGGAGCACTGGCTACTCTTGAAGAGGACCCAGGTTCAAATCCCAACACCCACATGGCAGCTAACAACTGTCTATAACTCCACTTCCAGGGGATCTGATGCCCTCTTCTGACCTCTGTGGGCACTGCATGATACAGGTGCATTTACACACATGCAGGCAATATATTCACACACATAAAAATAACAAAAAAGAAATTTTAAACATTATATTGTTATGTTTTATTTATGTGTTTATGTACATGCATATATAAACATGTACATGTGTGGGTACCTGTGGAAGCCAGAAAAGGGTATCAGATCCCCTGAAACTGGAGTTCTAGGCAGTTATGAATCACGTGATGTGGGTGCTGTAACCTGACCTCCAATCTTTTGCAAGAACAGGCAGCACTCTTAACCACTGAGCCACCTCTCCCACTCCTGACCCCAACTTCAGAGGCAGCTTCAACTTGTGTGCAGCACCGAAGGGACACGTACTGCTGCTGTGAACCTCAGGAGGTGATCATTTCTACTACATCTAGGACTTCATCTTCTACCCTAACAACATGAAGGAAGCCAAGGTGCACCCCACCTTCGATACCCATCTGATGTACCCCCAAGGGGATGCACCACGGCCCTGGCCTGAATACACACTGTTCAGGTTTCATTTCTCTTGTTGCGACAAATATCCTGACAAAAGGCATGGGGGAGGTGCGCTGAAGAGATGGCTCAGTGGTTAAGAGCCCTGGCTGCACTTGCAGAGGACCCAGGTTGGGTTTCTAGTGCCCACATGGAGGCTAACGACTGTCCATAATTCCAGTTCCAGGGAGTCTGATGCCCTTTTCTGACATCCACAGCATTGCACCTGCGTGGTGTACTTACATAAAGCAAGCAAAACACTCATACTCATAAAATAAAAATACACAAATAAACATTTTAATTGGAGCCCATACCTGACATTGACATCAGGCTTAGGAATCTGAGGCTAGACACATCACAGAACATAGGGGAGAATCTAACACTAGTTTTCTCCTAAGTAGTTATAGTAGTAAACTGACTCCTAAGGACTTATTGTTATGCCCATAGATTAATGTATCTCTCAACTCTCACCAGAGAAATTTCCTTATGCAGCAGATGGTGATTAGCACAGAAAGCCACAACTGGCCAATGTGCAGAGAAGGAGAGGCTGCAGAGTGCTTACCCCTGAGCAGGACACCTGTATCAAACCTTTGCCTCCCAAGGCTCAGGGGTCATTGCAGAAGGGGGAGCAGAAAGATTATAGGAACCAGAGGTGACAGATGACCACAAGGACTCTTGATAGGTTAACAAGGATCCAGTGGATGGACCACAAGAAGGACGTGCATGTGTGTGTGTGTGTGTGTGTGTGTGTGTGTGTGTTGTGAAATAAAATACATTAAATTGGGTGAGGGTGGTAAGGGGAAGTACAGATAAGGGATGGGATCTCAATACTATCAAATTATAATGTATGAAAATAGCAAAAATTCAATAATTTTTTATTTAAGTAACTTGGGGGAAAGAGGTTCCTATAACTTGCAATCCCAGGTTACTGCCCATGAGAGCAGAGAAGTCACAATGGCAGGAGCCTGAAGACAGTCACATCACATCCACAGTCACAAGCATTCAGAAGTGAATGCATCCATTGATTGCTTATGCTCGACCAGCTCTCCTCACCCTTCCCACGAAATGGGAATGAGCCCATCCCACGAAATGGTGCCACCACATCCACGTAGCTCTTCCATGCCGCCTCAGTGAAGACAGTCCCTCAAAGACACACTTCCATGCCGCCTCAGTGAAGACAGTCCCTCATAGACACACTTCCATGCCGCCTCAGTGAAGACCGTCCCTCATAGACACACTTCCATGCCGCCTCAGTGAAGACCATCCCTCATAGACACACTTCCATGCCGCCTCAGTGAAGACCGTCCCTCATAGACACACTCACAGGTCAAGTTGATCTGCACAATTCCTCCAACGAGACTCTCTTCCCAGGTGATTCTACACTGGGTCAGGTTGAGGAGTCAGGACAGGAAGACTACAGCAGGCAGCCTGCATTTCAAGTGCTTTCATCCCTTCATGACTGGCTTCCTATGTTACAATCTCTCATCCCCAGATGCCCTTCTGCTTTGTCCTGAAGGGCAGGGATGGAGAAGACAGGTTTAGAGCACTCTCTCCTGACATAAAGTTGTCAGCATGAGGAGAGCACAATGTCACCACCCTGAGAATCTAAAAACCTCAAATATTGAAAAACCTATCAGAGAGAGAAATCCATTATGTTGATCACCATCCTCTGCCCTGGATGGAGAGTAAAAAACATGAATGCAGTCTATGACCAACCATCTGCATGTGTGGAGTCCATGACCACCCATCTACATGTGTGGAATCCATGACCACCCAATCTGCATGTGTGTCTCCAAACCTCCACAGGTCTAGTAATCAGCATACAGTAGTGTAAGCTGAAGGGTTTAGTGTCGGCCCTTATGGGGCTCTGGGTTATTAGGCAGGAGCTAGGGCTAGAGTCTTCATGCAGGATTGCAGGTCAGATTGGTATAGGAAGAGTCATCTGGCAGTTTCTGTCTTCAGAGATCCTGTGCCTGATACAGTTGCGGGTATTAAATAAGGGTCACAGGATCATGTTGTTTCTGGAAGTCATAGACATGTCCTCTGGGAAGAAGTTGAAGGGCCACAGCAAGAAGTCCATGGAATTCCCAGTATGGCCACATTGGGGACATCCTCAGAGGAGGGAATGTGCAGGAAGCAGGAAGCTCACTATCACCCAGTCCCCCAAATCCTATAGGAGAGGCACTCACAGACACAGAAACTTGTGAACAGAAGTACAGACAATACGTGCATTCACTGAGGGGAACCCTTGACCCTCCAACCTAGATTCTCTGTGTCTCCTCTCCTGACCCACATAACAATCTGCTCCTCTGTCAGAAGGGGTGAACACCTGCTTAGTCCTGGAGTAGATCTGCAGACAGTAGCTGTGCCTGTGGTCTCAGACGTTCTTAGTTATTCATGCAATTTTTTGTATGAATAAGTTTTCTCCTGCATGTATCTAACTGCACCCATGTGGGTAATGCCCCTGGAAGGGGCTAGAAGACAGTTTGGATCCCCTTGAACTGGAGTTACAGATGGTTGTTAGCTGCCATGTGAGTGCTGAGAACTGAACCTGGGTCCTCTGCAAGAGCAGCCAGTCTCTTAACAACTGAGCCATCTCTCTGGCCTTCAAAGATCCTCTTTTGGACCTCTTAAAGAGCTGTTACTGGGCAGAGTCCATCTGAAGAGGAAAGTGGCCTGGTGCTCCTGGGAGTACTGCGTCTGTACCAGTGTGGGCTGGACTAGGAGGTTTTCTCATTCTCTAGATATTGGTGATGTTATCTAGGCTCATCTGCAGGTCTTTAAGATGCTCTTGGTGTCTGGAGACATGAGGAGAGAAGGAGGGTGTTGGACTAGAAACCACCTTCTTCTGCCCTGGGGTCTCCAACACAGAGCACATGCATGACCAGTTGCCAGGAAGAAGTAGCACCAGGGGAAGGCACTGGGCTGGCAGTGTGGGCAGGCAACCAAGCAAACCCAAACCCAGAGATCTAGAAGACAATTCATGGGTCAGTCATGGCACCTGGGACAGTTTGTTGTTCTCTGTAGAGCTGTCCTCCAGCGTGTGCGCTCTGATTTTAACCTTGGAAAGGGGGCAGCCATGTTGCTGCAGGCCTGAGGACTGTCTATGAATTCTGGTCAGCAAGGCCATTCCTCTGTGATGACATCATTTATCCTAGAATCACACTGAGCATCAGCAGGTGGCACTATAGCCATCTCAACATGCTCAGGCAGCAGGAAAGAGAATCCCCAGCCTCCACAGAGCACAGTGTGGTCTTCCAGGGTGTATCAGGGAAAGTGACATGAAGGCCAGCCACAGTGACGGGCATGGGCAGATTCCCTGGGTCTCTGTGCTCTTGAGTGTTGGATCCTTGGAGAACACTGTGCCCATGTCTCCATTCTTGCATTTCTGAGCCAGTTCCTTTGAGCTGTTGTAGTTGATATTACACCTGATCTGTCCTACTGTCCATTGTTAGACCTTTGTACTTACATGTTCCACAGGGACCCCAGCCCAGTGGAGTGCAGGCCTTCCAAACAGTGCTGCAAGATAAACCAGCTATGTTCTTACCAAACTCTGTGCTGCAGGGGCCACATCCTTGAAGGTCAGGCACAGGTGGATACAGTTCTTAAATATGAAGCTACAGCTGAGACTTTAGCACTCTATTAAATAAGAGAGGGGAGAGTCTGTGTCTCATTTCTGATTTTAGAGGAAATGTTGGCGTGTGTCTTCATCTAATATAATGTTTGCTCTAGGTTGTCATATACCCTTAATAATTTTGAGGGACTCATTCTTAACCTCTCCACAACTTTTATCTTGCAGGTATGTTGAACTTTGTCAAAGCCTTTTCAGCATCAGCCAAGATGACTACATGGTCTCTATCTTTTGACGCATTTACATAGTGTATTACATTTATTGATCTGTATATGCTGAATCAACCTCGCCTTTTCTGGGATGAAGCCCACTTGGTCATAATGTTTGAGCTTCTTAATATGTACCTGAATTTGGTTTGCAGGGATTTTTGTTGAGACTTTTTGCACATATGTTCATCGAAGAATTGATCTGTAGTTTGGTTTGGTTTGGTTTTTCCTGGTTGTGTCGTTGACTGGTTTTGGTGTCAGAATAGCATTGGCTTCATAGGACAAATTCCCTGCTAGAGCAAGAGCCTGGCTCAGGCCTCTCTTCTGGCTCTGGGTACAGAGAGAGTTCTTTGTCTCATCCACTAGTGTCAGACTGGACCCTTAAAACACAAGTCCATGTGAATCCCTAGGCTTCCCCGACAACTCCAGAAAGGAAAGACAGGTCCAACAGAGGGAAGCCCCCAGGCTGAGCCGTTTTCATGGAAACCTGTCAGTCTATAATCAAAAGGCTGAGTGAAGGGAGAAAACTTCTCAGACCAGCCTTGACTATGATCTCCCGGTCAGGAGACAGAAGGAAAGATTATCAGAGGCTCCCAGCAGCATCTCCAGGGGATGGAGCAGGTTCAACATACATCTTACACTGATCTACCGAGATGCTCATTTCCATGCAGACTAAATACCAAAGTGCTAAGGAGACAGTGAGTGGAAAGTGAACAGAGTTGGGACCAAGCCAAGACAGAAAGTTCCTTGATAGGATAAGAGTTAGTGAACTTCAAGCACAGACACAGGATACAAACATGGCATAAAGAACCAAGAGCAAAAGCTTCTCTTGAGGGAGGAATCCACCTGGGGAACTGAGCCTCCCGTGAATAAATAGGCTATGATCCCAACACTTGTGAACAGGATATGTGACGAGACCACGTTTCCAGACAGAAAAACAGAAAATGTCCACAGCACTCCGGTTCTGTGGCACGTTCCTCCTGGTGTCTTTGATGAACACCTTTGCGTCCCTTTGCCTCATTCCTGTTCTGCAATCACTTTGTTGTTGTTTGTTTGTTTGTTGTGAGTACAATTTTTAGGTAGATCTTTATCAACTTGTCACTGCTGCAAAATTTTTCCGGTAGTTTGTTAATTGTGACTTTGCTCAGGAATGGGCTGTAACACAGCATGGCTTCAAATGAGCAAATACTTTTTAACTGAAATGCACCTAAGCCTTAGTCCTGGTAACCTGGGGACAGTGTAAAGTAATGAAAACTCAGGCCGTGTCTTGCTTCAGAAGGAAATGAAGTAGAGCCTCTCTGGATCACTACATGGGATGAACCAACAGGGGTCCTGTATCAACAGTAGGCAAGAGATCTTGATTTGGTACCCAACTTGGAGACCAGAGAATGCTAGGCAGGGCTGGACTCTCCACATCCTGGCTCCACAGCCTAGACTCAGCCAAGCAAGTCTGCAGTGCTCAAAATCTCTCATACCTGGGGTCCAGACTTTATCACTGGGTTCATTTAAAAAAACATGAATCCAACACGCCATGAGCTCCTGGAAGGCCAGCACTGCTCCGTGTGCTTTCTATGCGCCGTCAGCATGTTTTCTCTGCAGCCTAAGGATGTGCACGCTGCTGCTGTCGTGTCCATTTCATAGTTAAGACGATGGAGGCCCAGAGAGTTTAGACATCACCAAGGTCACATGGGGGGGCGGGGTTCTTATTGTGATTTACCAAGGCTTGAACCCAGGAAGCTTAGCTCTAGAAACTGGATATCGAATATCTACAATGAATTTTAAAACACATCATCATAAAAGGTAATTAGTTACATCAAAAGATAGTTTTTCTGTCAGTACAGCCTCTGCCCCACCAGGACATCAGCACATTGTAGGCAGATGTCAAAAGCCTTGGAGGCTACACCTTGGACTGTTATGAGGAATGGTGCCCTGGGCTAAGAATGCCTCCCCCAAGATGACACCAAGCAAACACGAAAACATGAGAGTTTATCTAGATAAGAAAGAATATAAGTTTTTCAGGTCAGGTAAGAACTAGGCAGAAGCAGCTCCGAGGTCTAGAGAGTCCTGGCAATGCAGTGAAGACCGGAGACTCCAGCTCCGGCTTCAGTTGAGCGAGGAAAAGAAGCTTAGTCACTAGGAAAGTGACAGAGTTTAAGGACAAGGTACTCAGAAGTGGTAGCGTGGAGAGGTAAGTACCTAAGTCCTCTCCTCTCCGCTGTGGAGTTCCAGAGCTATGAAACTGGTGCAAAGGATCTTGGCACTAGGCTGGGCAACTACCGTCTTAGCGTTACAGACATGCTTAGCAGAGCAGCCTAGATGGACCTTGAGTGGCGAGACCCAGGTGTTTGCAGACCTGAACACCTGTGAGCTAAAGAGTGTGCACAGGTTTCTGATGAACAGGACAAAGCTGGACCTGCAGCCATCCAAGACACTGACTTTGCACAAGAACTCCGTATTCCTCATCGAACTGCTGCTGCCCAGGAAGAAGGATGTGCTGAACTTTCTGGATAAAGAAAAAACACGTCCTGTGCGGGAAGCCCGAGTTGTCATCTTCTTTGGGGCCCAGGAGCACCCCAATATCACCGAGTTTGCAGTGGGGCCCCTGCCACAGCCCACCTACATGAGAAAACTATCCTCCAGGCCAGAGAAACATCACTCCTGGGCATCCAGACCCATGTCCAGAGTAGAGTATGGTCTCCTACACCAGAAACTGAAGATAGTCATGGAGCCTTTGCGTCAGTTTACGCTTAACATCACAGGTTATTCCCTGCAGGACTGTAATGGTGAGTGCCTGGTCTTCACAGATGTGGCCCCCAAAGATGTAGAGTCCAGATATCGCCAAACCTGGTTTATCTTACAACTCATTGTGGACTATGAATTCCTGCAACCCACTGGGCTGGAGATCCTCATAAATCATGAGAGTTTACACACCAAGCACTGGACCGTGGAGCAGGTCAAGTATAACGGCAGACTCTACAAAAGCACAGAGGAGCTGGCTAAGAAATATGAAAAGGGAGAAGTAGACACCGTGGTCTTCAAGTACTCACTGCCCAGGAGAAACGAGGACCCACCACTCTTTTACATGACCCCTGAGGAAGTCCCCTTCGGTGAGAACCGCTCCCATGTGGTCCAGCCCCAAGGTACACAATATACTGTAAAGGGCAACACCGTGCATTACGGAGACTGGAGCTTCTCCTACCTGCTGCGACCCTCTTCTGGGCTTCAGCTCCTCAATGTGCGCTTTGAGTATGAACCAGTCGCCTATGAGGTCAGTGTGCAAGCAATTGCGACCCTGTATCAAGGAAAGTCACCAGCAGGCATGTACACCAAATTTATGGACGTGGGCTGGGGCCTAGGGCCTGTCACTCATGAATTGGTCCCTGGCATCCACTGTCCAGACACAGCCACTCTCCTGGATGCTATCCACTACTACGATGATGATGACCCCGTACATTACCCAAAAGCACTCTGCATCTTTGAGAAACCCACAGGGACATCTGCTAGGCCTAGGTTTAACGAGTTCACACGTGGCTTCAACTCACGTGCAGATTCGGAAGGACACATGCTGGTGCTGCGGACCATCTCAACAGTCTACAATTTTGATTACATCTGGGACTTTATCTTCTATTCCGATGGCTTATTGGAAGCCAAGATGCATGCCACAGGTGTTGTCCATGCCCACTTCTACAACTCCAAGGGACAGCGCTACGCGATTCACCTGCACGCACCCCCACAAGGCAACATCCACATCCACCTAGCACACTACCGTATTGACCTGGATGTGGCAGGTAAGACATGAGACCAGATCCTTCCAGACACTCAACTGCTTCCAATAACTTCATTCCACAGGAAACAAGGTTGAGACACCACAGCATAAAATTGAAAGTATTCATTCAGCCTTCTTCCTCGCCAAAAAAAAAAAAAAATCATACGTCCTGAAAAATCATAGTAGTAAATGGTACCCAAGGGTGTCCCTAAACGTGAGGTCTATAACTCGCCTTACTGGGGCTGAGTACAAAGGCACATAGGATGGAGGGGAGGAGGTGCCAAGGGAATAAAAATGAAACGCCACTGCCTAGCACTTTGAGATGGACTGCAGTGCCACATAGCGGTGCTCAGTGTGCGCCATGGAAAAACAGTGTTACCACAGAGGAACAGAAAGGCTTTCATGCTTGGTATCAGATCCATTAACAGAAGGAGCTCACCAGGACCGGGTGAGCAGCTTTCACCTACTCAGCTCCACTTGACCAGTCAGCACAGTGTAGACTAACAGTCCTCAAGCCTGCCATGTCTCCAAAGTTAAAGCCACAGCAAACCCTCTGCAGAGACCAGCTTAGGTCTGCCCCAGTTGCCGTGAATGCCCCGTGAGCTGTCCTGGAGCAACTTTGGTATTTGGTTTACATAGCCTCCCTGACCATACTACTCACCAACTGCTTTGCCTCAGTACTGCTTCCTCCTAGCAGCTGACTGGCTGCAGCTGTGGTCTGTGTTGGAGATCCCAGGTCAGAGGGAGGAGAGGCTTGTTCCAAAGCTTGACTCTCATCCTTCTCCTCTTTTGCCTCCAGGCACAAAGAACAGCTTCAAGACACTGCAGCTGCAGCCCATGCTGGAAAACATCATCAATCCAGGGAGCACAAGACAGGTCCCGACCATACTTAAGCAGAAACGACATTCCCATGAAATGCAGGCTGCCTTCTGCTTAGAAAGACCTCTGCCCTACTACCTGCTCTTTGATAGCCCCAAAAAAGACTTCTGGGGTCACAGACGCAGCTACCGCCTAGTGATCAACTCTAAGGTTAAGCAGGCTCTACTACCATCATGGCAGGAGTGGGCTGTCAGTTGGACCAGGTGAGTAGCACCAGGTGAGAACCTGAGGAGGAAGGGCTGAGGCTTTCCTCTGTGAGGACCTGTGTCTGTCCATTCTTCAGTTCTGAGGCTCAGAGACGCTCTGTGTGCATCTCTGTATGTGCTGGGCATGCACTCAGGGAGTAAGTAGGTGGGCCCATGGGACCCCAGGCCCTCGGATGGTAATAGAGTCTTGTAAACTCCTAGGAGATAATCCTCATTCTGGAGAACAAGAAAGTTCCCATCTTTGGCACTGAGTGAGTTCCCTAAGAGGGCATCTCAGGCTGCCCCAGTGCTCAGAGCAACCTGGTTTCTTCTTGGCCTGCAGGTACCCCCTGGTGGTAACCAAGTACAAGGAGTCTGAACGGCACAGTACAAGCTTCTACAACCAGAACCACCCCTGGGATCCACCTGTGGTCTTTGAGAACTTCCTCCTTGACGATGACAACATTAAAGACAAGGTACTGACACAGTCCCCTGCCAACCTCTGGCCTTGTCACTAGCCTTGACCTGGAGCTGGTCCTGGTCCTAAGAGTGTTGTTTGGAGGGTGGAGACAAGATGAGAGATTGTGACTGATGCGCCTATAGCTCTTTTAAATGGAACTGAAGACATCGCAGGAAGTTTGAAGGCAAATCTAAAATGGTTCAAGCCAGAGTGAGCTCGGGGGTTAATGCTCAGCACTGCCCACTGAAGCCTGTGTCTCTCCCTTAGGATTTGGTGGTCTGGGTGACAGTGAGCTTCCAGCGCATCCCCCTTTCTAAGAATGTCCCCAAGAAGGCCAGATCTAAGAACCCCGTGGGTTTCTTGCTCTGGCCCTTCAACTTCTATGGCATCAAGAGACACCATGCACAAAGAACACAACTGTCAAGACTTTGAATTCCTGAAGACAGGTCCTGTCTGAAGGCTCCTCCATTCAGCTTCAATCCTGTGTGGAGACTCCAGCTCCTGCCCAATAACCCTGAGCCCCACAAGGGCTGACAATAAACCTTTCAGCTCCTACCTTTGTATGTGTCTTCTTAGTGGCAAGTGAAGTGTCGGGCCACAGACACAGATGGGCGGCCATGATTGTCTACTGCGCCCAAAAAAAGGCCTCCATGACCAGGATAAAGGAAGCCTACTGAGATACTGAATTTCCATATCAGACGGGTGTTTCAATGTCAGAGGCTTTCAGCTCCCTCTCAGGGAGTCTACAGGGAAAGTGTCCCACTTGAATGATGGCCTTGCATGAGGGCACTGCTGCAGGGAAACCTAACAGAGTTTCTAACATCTTCACACTTGTTCACTGGTCCAGTGTCCACGGTGCCCCCATGATAGAGCTATAAACACATAAAATATGTGTGTTCTGGTTCGTTGCAGTATTTTCTGTAATAACAGAAGTCTGAAGACACCTGAATTTCCAGCTGTAGGAAAGGACAGTTCAATAAGCTATGGCACAGCTGTCCTGTGATGCCAGATGAGGGAAAAAGGTATGAGCTAGGTCAGACTGTGGACTGTAGGAAAAACCCTGTAGGATATGTATTTTTCTGTGTGGGAGGGAAAAATAACCAAGAACAGCAGGCATGGTAAGATAAGTCTTGTGTGGAGGTAAGACAGGAACCAAGATCCATCTTTCCATGAATGGAAGGCAGAAGATATTGAGGTACTCTTGAAAAGATGAAAAGAAGGAAATGGACTTTACCACGCCTCCATTAGGAACATAGCCCTGAACTGCAGAGCTGGGCCTGAGACAAGGACTTGTTCAGTAAAGTGCTTGCCACACAAACATGAGACCTGAGGTCAGATTCCCAACACCCTTGTAAAAATGGGCACAGCAGTGCATGTCTGTAATCCCAGCACTGGAATGGAGATGGCAGAGACAGGCAGATCTCTCCAGCTTCCTGGCCAACCAATCTAGCAGAATCAGTGAGCCCCAGCCACGTTCAGTGAGAGACCCTGAATGAGGAACACACCCAAAATAGGCCTCTGAGTTCCAGGAATGCTCGCACACAGGCCCATACACACACAAGGGGACACACACACACACACACACACACACACACACACACACACACATATTTCCTGAACAAGAAAGAAAAAAAAGAAAGAGAAAGAAAGAAAGAAAGAGAGAGAGAGAGAGAGGGAGGGAGGGAGGGAGGAAGGGAGGGAAGGAAGGAAGGAAGGAAGGAAGGAAGGAAGGAAGGGAAGAAAAGAGGGAGGGAGGGAGAGACGGAGGGAGCGAGGGAGGAAAGGAATTACCCAAGGTGTGTGTAAATTGTTCAGCACAAACTGCAAAAGTAAAGCAATGGGGGCAGAATTTGCTACCCAGGGCTGGGGCGGAGGAAAACAGAAAGTGGAGAATCTCTCCAACACTGTGACTGCCAGGCTATGCAGAGCCGTCACCATGACAAGTCTCATATCTAATACCAAGGAAAATTTTAAGTGTAATTTACCAGGATTTAACCCAAGAGCCTAAACTTTGAAATCTGCACTCTTCAAAATTCATCCCCCTCAAAGGTAATTTGTTGTAGCAAAAGATAGTTTTTCCTGTCAGTACAGCCTCTGCCCCACCAAGACAGGAACATTCTGTAGCCCTTGAGGACCAGCCCTGGGCTGCTGTGACTCACGGTGGACCTGGCCCAAGTACCCCCCCCAAGATAATACCCCAAACAGAGGAAAACTTTAGCTAAATGAAGTTTAGCTAAATGAAGAAGACTAGAAGAGACTGACAGAGGGGGAAAAGTCCAGAAGCACACAGGAGCCCTGACAGTCACCAGGATCATAGAACAGGTACCCAAAGACTCCAGGTCCAGCCTCTGCTGTGGCAAGGGAAGAAGTTCTGGGAGTGGGAGGAAGGGAAGGATGAGGGTCAAGGTACTCTGAGGTGCTGGCTCAGAGAAGGAAACATCTAGGTGTTCTTCTCCACTGCATCCAGAACCATGGATCTGCTGAGAAGTAATTTGATACTGAGTTAGGTGACAGCCATCTTGAGTCTCCAAACATCCATGGCAGACCACCCCAGGCTGACCTTGAACAGTAACATCCAGGTGATCCCAGACATTTCATCCAGGAGTTGAGGGCCATGCACTTGCACACCTGCACAGCTTCCTGATGAACAGAATGGAGCTGTAGTTGCAGCTATCCAAGACACTGACTGAACTCTGTTCCTCATAAAGATGACACTACCTTAGAAGAGGCATGTGCTGAATTTTCAGAATGGAGGAGAAACAGTGCCCATGTGATAAGCCCATATAGTTATCCTCATTGGTGCCCAGGAGTAGTCTAATTTCACTGAGTTTGCTGTGGGGCCCCTCATATAGCATAT
The DNA here is from genome assembly GCF_000622305.1 of Nannospalax galili. NCBI lineage: Eukaryota > Metazoa > Chordata > Mammalia > Rodentia > Spalacidae > Nannospalax > Nannospalax galili. The sequence goes on from NW_008350120.1 coordinate 336,227, forward strand.
CTACATGGTAGCCCTGTCGCCACAGGCCAAGGAATCATCAAGTCTTGGTCTACCAGACCCATGTCCAAGGTATAGTATGGTCTACGATACCCTGAAGAGGCCGCCAAGCCCTTGCATCACCTTTTGCCTGACACCACGGGCTCTTCATGAAGGAATGAATTGGCCTGTGTCTGACATTCAAGTGTGTAACCCACTATGGTGCAGAGTCTGCAGAGTTCACAAATGGTTCATCTTTCGGTGCTACATGAAAGGCTGCTTCCTGCATCCCCTGGGCTGGAGATCCTTGTGGATCATGGGAGCAACACAGCCAGCACTAGAGGCATACTGTGGAGCAGGTCTAGTAGAACAGCAAGTTAAAATGGCCCAGAAGAACTGGTTGGGAAATATAAGGCTGGAAAAGTGGACCCAGTGCTCCTTGAGGACTTGCTACCCAAGAGCACAGAGCAGCCATCACACTCCTCCTCCTACAAGCCCTAGGGGAATTCCCCAACCCCATCACAACAGTGTACTCAAGGGAGGTTGGAACTGCCTTTCTGGGCTTCAGGTCTTTGTTGTTGTTCAATAACTGTTCTAGTTTATTTATCCACTGCCGTGATGAACACCATCTTTAACGTACATTTTAGGAGTGTGTGTGTTACCTATGAGGTCACTATACAAGTAGTGGCACTGAATGGTGAACACAGACCTGCAGACCAAGTACAATGGCATGGTCTGGGGTCTGGGGAGTCTCATCATGAATTTGCCCATCATTGACTCTCCAGACACAGCCACCTTCCTGGGCAGCACCCACCAGAATGAGATTGACAGCCCTGTCCACTCTCCACCAGCTCTCTGATTCTTTGAGACTCTCACAGGGATGCACATCTGGCACAACTTCAACTCCAGCATTAGAAGCACTTTCAACTTTACGCAGAACTGAAGGCACACATGCTGGTGCTGAGGAGGGCCTCGACTGTCAGCAATTCCAGTTACATCTAGGACTTTATCAACTATGCTAATGAGGTGATGGGGATCAAGACGTATGTCATCAGCTATGAACATGCCACCTTCTACACTCCCAAGGAGCTGTGCCACACCATTCACTTGTATACACCCTACATAATGTCCCCAAGGCACACACCTGCACAGCCACCTGCTTGGCAACACACATACATCACACACACACACACACACACACACACACACACACACACACCTACTCATTACCACATTGACCTAGATGTGGCAGGCAGGACTTGAGATCAGACCCTTCAGGTCACTCAGCTGCTTCTCATGAGTAACTTCATTCCACAAGGGACAGGATAAGCCTCCCTGATCCAGTGAGGGTTCTCTTGTAACCTGCTCCGTGAAAACATGAAACAACACATGCTCTTGATAAATGTAGGCAGTGAACAGTTCCCTGGGCTAACCCTGTATGTGGGACATGCATCTGTCCTTGCCTTGGGATTGTGGAGCTGGGTAAGGGTAACTGACCGGGGGATAAGATTCCCCAATCTAGCACTTTGACATGGAATCCTGTAACATCTGAGGACGCTCAGTGTATTTCGTAGATAAATGATGTCATCACAGAGGAATGACATCACATCCACTAACAGAACAAGGCCACCAGATCAAGATGGGTGGCTTCCATCCACTTAGCTCATTTTCACCCCTGGTCCAGACCACACAGAGTTCTCCGTATTGCAACAACATAGGCTGCCCCTTCTCCAAGGTTAAAACTACAGCAAAAGATTGGACCACACACAACTCTCTAGATACCAACGAGGATCACCATGAAACTGCCGTAGTCACCATGACAGACCCATGAGCTGTCCTCTAGCTCCTCACATTTGGTTTGCTTAACCTCTCTGCCCAGTCACTTCTAACACAGTGACTGCCCCCAGCACTACTTCTCAAAAGCAGCTGCCCGTGGATGCAGTCTTTGTTGGAGATCCTTGAGGACGAGGAGGAAATTTCTATTCTTTTTTTAAATTTTTATTTATTATTTTTAGTTTATGTGTATGAGTATATCGCCTGCATATATGTAAGTGCACCAATGTTGTGCAGTGGCTAGTGGAGGTCAGAAGAGGGTGTTGGATCCCCTGGAATTGGAGTTACAGATTGTTGTTAGCCACCATGTGGGTGCTGGGAATCAAACCCAGGCCCTCTGTAAAAGTAGTCAGTGCTCCTAACCACTGAGCCATCTCTCTAGCCCCAGAAGTTTCTATTCTAATACTTGATTCTCACCCTCCTTCCCCCCTCATGCCTATAGGCATCATAATCAGCCTCCAGACACTGAAGGTCAATGAAAAGATCAGGTAGGAAAACCCCACAAATCACAGGAACCCAAGACGCCACCTGGTCCGGTCCACATTCAAGCAGACACAGCTCTCCTGGGAGCTCCAGGTGGCCTGCCACTCAGACATACTTTGCCCAAGTACCTGCTCTTTAGCAGCCCCAGAGGGCCACTGTGGCCACAGAAGTGGCTGCTGCCTGCATGTCAACTCAACTTCAAGCTGGCCGGAGGCGTGGACTGTCACCTGATCCAGAGACAGGACAGAAGGCCAAAGGGTTCTGTTACTATATAGACACCTGACTGTTCCATCCTCGGGGCTCTGCATCTGTACATGCATCTGACTGTATGTCATCATGCACTAATGATGCCATGGAAGCACTCACGGAGATCCTGGCCCTCAGATGGTGGATTGTGATGTGCAGCCTTCCAGGTCCTCAGTGTGTTTCCTAGGCAGGTGGTCCAGGTGCCCAGAGTCACGTGGCTTCCTCTCTTGTCAGCTGACACCTGCTGGCAGTATCAAGAATTGGAAGATCAATAGGCAAAGAACTAGGAGACAGGAGGAAAGAAGAGCTGAGGCTCCCAGCAGCCCTCCAGCTCATCAGAGGATGGAGCATCTCACACTGATCTTCAGACAAGACATTCTCATCCCTACACAAAATAAATACCAAGGTACTGAGGGGGCACTGAGTGAGAAGTGAATGGAGTTAGGTCTAGGTCCAAGACAGAATGAACATTCCTTCTTGGGGTAGGGTTTAGGGTTCCATTCAGAGAACGAAAGGCAATCTATTACCTGTGACAGTCAGGTCCTCTCAGAGTCCTTCCACACACTCATGAACCCAAGGCTTCTGCATACCACCCTGCCTTCAGAAGTGAGGGATAAAATTAAAGACACAGAGGAATACTTGAGTGGGATTCCACAGTCAGATGGAACCTTCTAGTATCCGTGACAGGACCAAGCCAGATCCTCTCTGGGAGGGGCTTCCCATTGAGGCCCAGCAGCAACCAGGTTAGGTTAGAATTTGGAAAAACTGAGGAGATGGTGACTGCAGCCCACAGGTGTATGCAAGCTGATGTCTTCCATGATTCTGCACATAAGATGGCTATAAGCAGTCTAACCACATGTACCAGACTGGACAAAGTGGCAGTTACCACGGTCTTGGAGCATCAGAAGCAACCCTTCCATGCATGTATCCATACTACATAGCTGGCTGCTTGGAGCCAAGGTTTATTTCACCTTGAAATTCCTGGTTATCATCCATCACAGCAGAGCAGTCACAATGGCAGGAGTTAAAGCAGACATCACATCACATCCACACTCAGGAACAGTTCAGAAATAACTGTATTTGTTGATTACTTACACTCAGCTAGCTGTCCACACTTTTTTAAATTGGATTTTTGCAAATTTCATACAATATCTTTTTATCATATTTAGACCCACTCCCCTATCTGAACCTCTCTTATACCCCCTTCCAGATTCCATGTACTCTGTCATATGTATTATTGTGGGATACTTCACCAGGGAAGACCACTCAGACAGTTTTGCCAAATGAAAGTCTTTGTTGGCCAGTGGCTATACAAGGGTGTTGGAACCCAAGTGTGTAGCCCTGAGCCATCCCTAGGGTAAGCTTTTATACAGAGAAGCCATAACCAGGGATGAAAAGTTTAAGCTTACAGGTGCAAAGCCCTCCTAATAGTTTCTAGTCTATTAAGCAATAATTACTATTTTGCAGAAGCAAGCCAAGCATAACCTACAGAAGCCATAAATCTGCAGTTACAAGGTGCGCCCTGAGACACACTGACCTGTTGCCAAAACAACTGGGGTCCTGCTGATATGTGTTCCCATACCCTGAGCCAACTGCCTGGAAATTTCAGAGAATGGCATCAGCCTAAACTTTAACATGGCATAGCTATGGTCAAGAAGGTGCCCTATAACAATATTGAAGCCTATCAAGCCAAGTTTGTGTCCCCAAATGTCCTTCGCTGTGTGTCCATCCACTGGAGCCTGGTTAACCTACCTAGCATCACCCTTAAAGAAAGCCCACTCTCCCTCTAGTAGTTACCAATTTCCAATAGTTCCTCAGCTAAGGCCTGAGCTTCTTCCATGCTAGGATTTTGTCTGGCTTGAGCTTACATGGGTCTTGCAGGTCAGGGCTCACCTGTGAACTGGTGTCACCCACATTCAGGTGGGTCCTCCAAGCCACTTTGATTAAGGCAATCAAGACACTCCCCCATAGACACACCCACAAACCAACCTTATCTACACAGTCCTTCAAATGAGACTCTCTACCTAGGTGATTCTAAGTTGTGCCGAGTTGGAAGTTAAAACTAACCAGCACACCCTCCTACTTGGAACATACACACCCACCTAGTGAATTACAAAGCTGACCTGGACCTGGACATGGCTAGTAAGAGTCAGGATCAGACCCTCTAGTCATCAACTCCTTCCCACTGATAATATCACAGCATTGGAGACCAGCCATGACTCTAAGGCATAAAACCAGGAGTATTCAACCAACTTTTCCCAGGTTCTCATTTCTGTGGCTGTAATAAAATACCCTGATAAAAAAACAACTTAGAGGAGAAAGGGCTTCTTTGGGGGAGAAAGGGCTTCTTTGGGGGAGGAAGGGCTTCTTTGGGGGAGAAAGGGCTTCTTTGGGGGAGAAAGGGCTTCTTTGTCTTACAATTCTAGGTTATAGTCCATCACTGTAGGTGCATCACGCTAGGAACTCAAAGCATCACATGCACAGTCAAAAGCAGAGAGAATACATGCGTGCATCCTTGCTTCTCATCCTGAAGGTGCCATGGCAGTGACCAAGAAAGAGGAGCGTGAGAGCTGGAACAGCATCTACAACCAGAAAAAAGCCCTGCTATCCCCCCTCCAGCCCCCCGAGGTCTTTGAGGATTTCCTTCAGAAGAATAGAAATATTTTAGACAAGGTACCGGTAGTCCCCTATCCACCTCTAAGCTTTATATTAGTCTCTACCTGGACATCTTCCTGGTCCCAGGAGTGCTCCTTGCAGAAGGAGGTCACAAAAGATGGACCTATCTCTCCTAAATGGGGCTGAGGGCAGAGCAGGAAGTTCGCGTGCGTATCGAAAAATGATCCACGTCAGGGTACCTAAAGTGGCCAGTGCTTACCACTGCCCAGAGCACTGGACCTGTGTGTCTCCCAGAGGATTTGGTGGCCTGGAACAGAGTGAGATCCCTGCACATCCCCGACTCAAGATGTCCCCAAAATGGTCATTCCAAGTCAGTGGGCTTCCTGCCCAGGCCTTTCAACTTCTTCCATGGCATCCAGAGACTAACCTGTACAAAGGCTACACTATCAGGCACTGGAGCCCTGTACACAGGCCCTGCCTGATGCTCCTCCTCTCAGCTACAATCCTGTGTGAAGAGTCCAGACCCAGCTCCTGTCTAACAGCCCAAGAAACTCACAAGGGCTGACAGTAACCCCTTCCACTTCCATAACTGTATGCTGCGTCTTCCAGCTGCAGATGGCACGGGCCACATACCTGGGTAACCACAGGCACCGTTCATGCTGCACCCCAAGACCTCAATGACCAAAGTGATGAAGGCTCACTGAGATGCTGGATTTCTCTCAGATGAGGTTTTCAGTGTCTGAGGCTTTCACCGCCCTCTCAGGGAGACTTCAGGGGAATTTTCTGATCTCCGTGACACCCGTGCATAAGGAAGTTGCTATTTGGAAACCTAACAAAATTATCAACACCATCACCCTTTGACCCATGGTCCAGTGTTCAATATTTACCTCCTTAGATACCTCTATAAACACAGGAGAAACAATTGTATATACACGTTCATTGCAGGATTCCTGTAACAACAATCATCTGGAGACTTTCCATCTGTAGGGAAGAACAGTTCAGTAAACTGGGGCACAGCTGCACTACAGTGCTGGGCAATGGATAAACACTGGCAGGCTGTGGACTCTGTGGAAAACTCTGCAGGGTCTACTACCTAGGAGAAGAAGTTGACAGGAATAATGGGAGGGAGGGAGGGAGGGAGGGAGGGAACTGGAGCCAAATCCAGTCTCTCAGGGTCCCTGGGCACATTGGAGCCAAAGCTCTGTCTCTGCACTGAACTCTGAGTCCACAAGGACTTGAAGCCCTCGGAGGTGAGGGCCCAATCCCTGGATTCTCCCTGGGCTGTTGGAGCAGAAAGCCTGTTTTGGTGGTGCTGTGCAGTCCTATAGGTACCAGAGGCCTGGATGCAGGGTGCTGTCTAGGACCACTGGACCCCGAGGCCTGGTTCCACCAAGCTCCCACCCACACCCAAGATGAAGGCCTAGTCAAATCAGTTAAGGCCTGCTTGCATGGAGAAACAAAACATTCAAATCATTTTGGAAGAAAGGAAAGTCATAATTGAAAGGCAAACACATTCTAACAGACACAAAACACAACAAAGACACACGAAGAACATGACGGAATCATCCACCCCCGACTGACCAATTCCCTCATGAGGGAGTGCAGAGACACAGAGACAGCTGAAGTGTCTGAGAAATAGCACAGCTTTACTTTTTAAAAAAATAATTAATAATCATATAGAAGAATCAAACAAGCAAATGCACAAATTAAGGAAATCTATCTAAGGCCTTGATAGTAAGTGAATGTCAATAAACTGGAAGTTCAAACTATGGAGGAAAAAATTAGCAAGGAGATGGAAACATTGAAAAGGAATCAGGCAGAAATATTTTAAATGAAAACAGTCAATCAAACAAAATCCACAACAGATGCCATCATTAGCAGACAAGACATGCAGAAAAACGAACTTCAAGGGTAAAGGATAACCCCGACAATAATACAAACAGATACGTCTAAGGGAAAGTAATCAGGAACAAAACTTCCAAGAGTACGGGCTATATTCAAAAGGCCAAACCTGAGAATTCACAGCGTGGCAGGAGCAGAGAAAAAACAGGATCAAAAAGACAGAATAATCAATGAAATTATAGCAGAAAACTTCCTAAAACACAGGAGGTATAGAGAACTCCAAATCGGCATGTCCGGAGAAGAAACCACAACAGCGCATAGTCAGGAGGTCAAAAAACGCAAAGAAATAATCCTAAAAGCAGCCCTGAGAAACATAAGAGCTTACATAAAAAGACTTTCCATCTGCAACCATAAAAACCAGAAGAGCGTGGGATGAAATAGTTCAAGTTCTAAAAAGAAATGTGAACCAAAAATACTATAGTCTGAGAAATTATCTTTTAAAATTGATGGAGAAATAAAGTTATTTCGAGACAAACACAAACTAAGGCAACTTATGGAAATCAAGCCAGCATTGCAGAGAATTCTTTTTCTTTTTTATAAAATATATTTATTCATAAATGAATTAAAGCCACAATTACTCGTTTAAAATGACTTGAAATGAAATATTCAGAGATATGTATAAGGTCTCCAATAACTTTATTTTTATATTTATATTTATTGAATTTTTGTGTATTTCATACAGACTGTCTTAAGCAATCATCTTTATACCCCTGTCCCCACAAGCACCCTCCCACAGCAACCCCCTGGAACCTATATACTCTGTCACCCATGTTAAGGCCCACTGTGTCATCAGTGTCCCTAGCCATTCCCTAGTGCAAGTCCATCCACTGAGGTCTAGCCAGCCTATCTAGAGTCTCTTTAGGAAGATCAGCTCTTCCTCACCTAGCAGTAATCAGTTGCCAATATTTCTTCAGCTAAGATTGGGGTCTGCTGTTCATTTCCCTTGTTCTATGCTGCGTTTTTGTCTGCCTGAGTTTGCATGGAAGTTGTGTATGCTGACACCACTGCCATAGAATCATGTGAACAGGGTCCCAGGAGCTTGTAGGGTTGTTTCCATATGGTCATGCACTTCCTCCCTGGCTCTTACAATCTTTCCGCCCCCCTCTTCCATGATACTTCCTGAGCCTTGGGTGGGAAAAGTTTTATATAGGAGTCCTGTTCAAGGACCAGCATTCTGCAGAGAATTCTTAATAGAATACTTTATGTGGAAGAAGAAAGATAACGTCATCCATGGGAATATGTCAAGGCATACACTCCACGAAAAGAACAGATAAACCAACTAGACCCACAATGACTGGCACAGCAAACTACCTCTATTGGTGCAGTGGTGGCACTGTCATCTGGGGGTAATCAGATATCTAACTGGACTTCAAGCCCTCTCAATGGGAGGGAACTCCTGGGTGGCACTGTAATTGTGGCCAAATACACATGGTTGGAGAGGTGATAGATCCTCGAGAAAAGCCTATCTCAGTCCTATCTCCAGACAAAAGAAATTTCTTACCACATGCTAAATATGGATCCTTATACTTACAGATAAGTATACCATATACCACTCATCAAAAAAGTTTTTGCCACAGATAGAGGCTATTACAGAGTTCAAAATTTGTCACACACAGAGAATATATGTCTGAGAGATGCCCAGCCTTAGGTGATACATCTACAGTGGAACCTCTACACCTAAGACCCATGGAACATAGTGGAACAGGGGGTGGAGAGAATATTAGTTTATCCCTCAACTCTCACCAGTCGAGCTTCCTTATACAACAGAGTATGATGTACACAGAAGGGAAGGCCACACTGGATAAGTTTTAGAGAATATGAGTCTGCAGAGTGTGTATCCGTGGATAGGACTCTTACATTAACCCTCACCAAACCATGGCTCAAGGGCCATTGCAGAATAGGAGGTAGAAAGATTGTAAGACCAAGGGTTGGTCCATGAGCAGAGGAAAACAGGATTTCAGGCCACTAGAAGCTTGCTCATGTCAACTTGAAGCAATGGTGGCATCGAGCACAAGACCCGTGCCGACTCAGTACGACAAGGGCCCAGTGTGGAACAAGGGAAATGGGCAGCAAGCCCCAGTCCTAGCCTGGGAATTGTTGGCAACTGATTTCTGCTGGGTGGGGGAAAATAAATCTTCCTTAAGATCTCTAGATAAGCTGACTAGATTCCAGTAGATGAACTTGCGCCAAAGGACAGCTGAGTACAAATGTTTGACTGGATAGGACTTAACACATATGACAGAATAAATGAGGTCCAGTCGAGGAGGTATGGGAGTCATGGATGGGGGAGCGGGTCTAAATTTGATTAGGAATTATTGTATGAAATGCACAAAAACTCAATAAAAAACTATAAAAAAGTAACTAACCTAATCAGACCCATTACAAGCAATGTGATAGAGGCTGTAATCAAAAGCCTTCCTCTAAAGAAAACCCAGGACTACACAGGTTTACCACTAAATTCTATCAAACCTTCAAGGAAGACCTCAGACCAATACATCTTAGATTGTTCCACAAAATAGGAAATTAAGGAATACTATCGAATTGGTTCTATGAAGCCAGTGTTATTCTGGTACAGAAACCACATAGGGACACACAGAAAAGAACACTACAAAGGGTTACTACAGAACACTCACTGATGAACATAGATGTGAAAATTCCCAACAAAACACTTGCAAGCAGAATTCAGAAACACATTAAGAATAACATACATTATGACCGAGTGGGCTCCATCTCAGAAAAGTTGACTCAATATATAAAAATCAATAAATGCGATAAACTATGTAAATGCATTAAAGAACAGAAACCACGTAATCATCTTGACTGACGCTGAAAAGCATTTGACAAAGCGCGGCGTGCCTTCGTGACAAAAGTTTTGGAGACGTTAGGGATAGATGCAGCACCCCTCAAAATAATTAAGGCTGTATGCAACAACCTTGAGCCAGCATTGTGTTAAATGGAGACACACTTTCAGTATTTTCTCTAAAATCAGGAATGAGACAGAGATATCCATTCTCCCTTCTCCTGCTTAACATAGTGTTTGAAGTCTTAGCTATGGCAATTAGATAAGATAAAGTCATAAAGGGGTTAAAAAACAGGAGAAAGGGGGTAAAATTATCCTTATTTGCAGAGGGCATTGTTGTATACTTAGAAGACTTTACAGAATCTACTAGAAAAAAATCCTAGATCTCGAAAACACTTATAGTAAAGTTGTGGGGTGTGAAATTAGTATTAAACAGAAATAGCCTTCTTGTATGCCAACAATATAGTCTCAGAGAAAGAAACTAGGAAAAATATTACATTCAAAACAGCACCCAGAAAATTAAGTACCTGGGAATAAACCTAACTGAAGAAGATAACGATCCCCACGATGAAAACTTCAAGACACTGAAAAAGGAAATACAAGAAGATACTAGATGGTGGAAAGAACTTCCACGCTCTGGAATTGGCAGACTCAATATTGTGAAAATGGATATACTACCCAAATTAATCTACACATTCAATGCAAGCCTATAAAAATTCCAATTTCATATTTTACAGAACTAGAAAAATCAATAGAGGAACTCATGTGGAATCATAAAAGATGACAAATAGCCAACGCAGTCCTACAGAATAAGAACACAACTGGAGGGATCACAACCCTGAGCTCAAATTACCCTACAGAGCTGTAGTGGTAAAGACGGATTGGTACCGGCATAAAGGCAGACTGGTAGACCAACGGGACAGAATAGAGGGCATGGAAATAAACTGGCAAAGCTATACCCACCTAATTCTTAATAAGTGAGGCAAAGGGAAAAATCAAGCTGGTGCTGACTTCAAAGCCTCATGTCTACTGGCTAGCATTCATAATACGCAAAGGTGCTGTGCGTGCCATCTGAAGAGAAAATTAATCATCAGCCTTACCCAGCTGTGAATCCTGTGAGCTACAACAACTGGCCTGGGAAGGTATGTGTACCAGTGCAACAGTGGCATGAATATTATGGGAGTAACAACCACTTTCTAATTACATTTAAGGTCCACTTCATAGCATGGAGCCCATAACCAATATTGATATCAGGCCTAGGAACCTGAGACTAGACAGGTCACAGGCCATAGGGGAGAGCCCAATACTATTATTCTGCTAAAAGATAGAGTATTAAACTGAAACCTAATGACTTAGGTTATTATTGCTATACCCATAGATGAATGTATCTCTCAACTTTCACCAGAGAAGCTTCTTTATGCAGCAGATGGTGATGAACACAGAAACCCACAACTGGTCAATGCGCAGATAACAAGAGGCTGCAGAGTGCTTATCCCTGAACAGGGCACTTACATCAAACTTCTACCTCACAAGGCTCAGGGGGTCATTGCGGAAGAGGGGTAAGAAGAACTGGAGGAGGTGGATGACCACAATAAAATGGAGTTTTCCAGACAGCTGGTCAGTTACTCATATGAACTCACAGCAGTGGTGACAGCATGCACAAGTTCCACGCAAACTCAAGTCGGACAAAATCCCAGCACACACATGGGGAAGTGGGGAAGAAACCCCAAGCCTACCTGAGGAAGTACAGTCTCACTTAAGGATAAGACTCTTGATAGACTGTCGGGCGCCAGCAGATGAACCCACATCAAAGGGCATTTGGGTATACAAATTTGACTCTGTAGCTCTGTGTGTGTGTATGTGTGTGTGTGTGTGTGTGTGTGTGTGTGTGTGTGTGTGTGTGTATTACATGAAACTGGGTGGGAGGTAGTGAGGGAGGGTTACAAATAGGGGACAGGATCCAAATACAATCAAAATATATCGTATGAAATTCACAAAAATTCAGTTTAAAAAAACTATTTAAAAATAAAGAAGTCAAATCATACATTGAAGAAAAGATAGCCCATTCAATAAATGGTGTTGGCAAAACTGGATTTCCACCTACCAAAGAATGAAACTAGATTCACAACATCCACCTTGCACAAAATCAGTTCAAAATGGATCAAAGAGCTTAAGGTAAAAACTGAAACCCTGGAGCTGGAGAGGTGGCTCGGCGGTTAAGAGCATTGGCTACTTTGTAGAGGACCCTGGTCGGTTCCCAGCACCCACATGGCAGATAGCAACCATCCAGGAACAAACTCCAGCTAATTCCAGTTCCAGGGTATCTGACATCCTCCTCTGTCCTCTGTAGGCATTGCATGACACAGGTTCACTTACACATATGCAGGCAATACATTCAAACACATAAAAGAAAATAATAAAATATTTAAAAACTGAAACCCTGAAACTCCTAGGTGAAAATGTATGGAATACTTTTCAGGACATCACTTTGTGAACACAACATTAATAATATAGAAATTATCCCCAAGTATCAACAGATTGGGACTATGAAATTTAAAAGTTTCTGCACAGCCAAGAAAACTGTTTGCAGAGTACAGAGACAGCCCACAGAATGAGGAAAAAGTCACTATACCCACAATCAGACAAAGAAATAATATCTGGAACATACAAAGATCTGTAAAAATTAAATACCAAGGAAATAAAATTACCAGTCAACACGTGGGCCGACTAAATGAACAGACAGCTTCCCCAAAACAAAATACAAATGACCAACAACTATTTTAAAAATTGTTCAGCATCCCTAGTCATCACGGAAATGCAAATTAAAACTACTTTGAAAAACCACCTTAACCCAGTCAGAATGGCTGTTATCAGGAAATTTGACAACACATGTTGGTGAGGATGTGGAGAAAGAGGAATCCTTAGTCACTGCTGGTGGGAGTGCAAATTAGTACAGCCGTATGGAAGTCAGTTTGAAAGTTCCTCAAAAAATTTAAAATAGAGCTGCCACATGACCCAACTATCTCACTCCTGGGCATATACCCAGAGAATTCTGTATCTTTCTCTTTTTTAATATTTTATTTATTATTTTTATCTGTATGTGTGTATTTTGCCTGTATGTAGGTGAGTGCACCCATGTTGTGCAATGCCCGAGGAGGACAGAAGAGGCTGTCAGATCCCCTGGGACTGGAGTTACAGACAGTTGTTAGCTGCCACGTGGGTGCTGGGATTTGAACTGGGGTCTTCTGCAAGAACAACCAGTGTTCTTAACCGCCGAGCCATCTCTCCAGCCCCCGAGAATTCTGTATCTTTCTATAGAGACATTTATATCCCCATATTTATTGCTGTCCTTTTCACTATAGCAAAAAAACAAACAGCTCCAACCTAGTTGTCCATCAACAGATGAATAAATACTGAAAATGTGCTACATATATAAAATGGAATATTATTCAACTCTGAAGAAAAATGAGCCAGGCATGATGGTGCATGCCTTTAATCCCAGCATTTGGGAGGCAGAGGCAGGAGGAGTTCTATGAGATTGAGGCCAGCCTGGTCTACATAGAGAGTTCTAGGCCACAATGCTCGGGTTCTGCAGCCCAGTTCCCACCTATGCTTCCTTTACCTCATTCCTGTTCTGCAATTTACTTTTTTGATATTTTATTTATTACTTTTTTATGTGTATGCATCTATTGCCTGCATGTAGGTAAGTGCACCCATGTCATGTAATGCCCACGGAGGACAGAAGAGGCTGTCGGATCCCTGGGGTTACAGTTGTTAGCTGCCATGTGGGTGCTGGGATTCAAACTCGGGTCTTCTGCAAGAACATCAGTGTTCTTAACCATTGAGCCATCTCTCCAGCCCATCTGCAATATACTTTTAACTGAACTGCACCCAAGTCCTTACCCCATGAAAACTGCTCGCTACACCCTAGACCCCTGGCAAAGGCTGGTAACAGACCTCAGAGGCACTCACTATGCCTACCTCCAGCTTTCTCCCAAGGGTTTCCTATCTCAGGAACCAAAAGCAATTAATTACCTATGACAGCAAAGACATCTCAGAGTCATTCCACCAAATCACAGGCCCAAGCCTCTGGGTCTTGTCCAGCCTGCAGGAGGGAGGAACACAGAGAGACCCTGAAGGACTCTTAGCTGAGAAGCAAAGGTCAGATAGAGCATTCTGGTGGTGACAGGACTGAAGCAGCTTCTCTAGAGAGAAATCCCACTAGTGGGGACTTCCCACTGGGGCCCAGCCCTATCAAGGTCAGGTTAGGATCTAGAGAAAACACGCCGGGTGGCAGGGACAGCAGCCAGCTTGCGCGTGCGAACTCTCCCAGGAGCTCTGCATACAGCAGGGCCTATTGCACAGCCCCATACTGACTCAAGAGAGGGCGGAGTGGCAGCCCCTCAGGTTCCAGCATCACAAGCAACCTTGCCCTGTATACACAGACAGCTCTCTGCCTTTAACTTGGTGGCAGTGAAAGGTGATGAAGAGCCTGAGTGTGTCTTCTGCAAAAGGAAACAGAGAGTCACTGTCCGGATGACCGGACGGGGTGCTCCTGTGTCACTGGTGGTCAAGAGTTGTGTCTTCTGCAAAAGGAAACAGAGAGTGACTCTCACTGGTTCACTGTCCGGATGACCGGACGGGGTGCTCCTGTGTCACTGGTGGTCAAGAGACCTCGACTTTGGTGCCCACTGGGAGACAGAGAAGGCTAGTCAGGACCAGACCCTCCAGACATCCACATCCACTGGCTTCACAGTCTAGACTCAATTCAGTTAGTCTACAGTGCTCAAAATCTCTAATGTACTAGGTCTAGACTTTATCACTGGGGTTCATTTAAAGATATATAAATCTGGGGCTGGAGCGACGACTCAGTGGTGAAGAGCACCCCCACAGAGATAACAGGATGTGGGTTCAGTTCCCAGCACCCACATGGTGGTTAACAACCGTCTGTAACTCTAGTTCCAAGGGATCCAATGGCCTCTCCTGACCGCCACAGGCATTGCATGACATGGGTGCACTCGCACACATGCAGGCAATACACTCATACACATGAAATAAAATAAAAATCATATTTTTAAAAAAGTGACATGAATCCAACACCACGTGCTCCTGGAAGACCAGCACTGCTCCAGGTGCTTTATATGCACTGTCAGCTTGTTTGTCTCCACAACCATGCATGCTGCTGTCACGTCCACTTCACAGTTGAGACAATGGAGGCCCAGAGAGTTCAATCAGTTTGGCTAAGGTCAAGCAGGGGAGTCCTCAATGTATGATTTACCAGGACTTGAACCCAGGCAGCTTGGTACAGAGTCTGAACGCGAACATCTACAATCGATTTTACAATGAATCACCACAAAAGATAATTAGTTGCATCAAAAGACAGTTTTTCTGTCACCACAGCCCTCTGCCCTACCAGGACATCAGCACGTTGTAGCCCTGGAGGACCAAGTCTTGGGCTCCTGTGACTCACAATGGACATGGCTGATGAATGTTCTCCCACAGAGACAACACCAAGAAAAGGGAAACACGGGAATCATCGAGATAAGAAAGACGGCAGGAAACTTTTAGGTCAGTAAGAAAACAGCCGGATGGACTTGCAGGGGAGAGTGCTGGAAACCAAGAGTGAAGACCAGAGACTCCAGCTCTGGCTTCAGCTGGAGGGAGGAAGGCTCAGTCACTAGAAAATGACGGCGTAAGTGGGACAAGGCACGCTGAAGTGCCATCTTGGAGAAGAAAATACTTACGCACCCTCCTCTCCTCTGCTCTGCTGAGCTGCAAGCTCATGGGACTGGCACAAAGGAGCTTGGTATTGGGCTGTGCGACTCCATCTTGGTACTACAGATCGTTATGGCAGAGTGGACTCTGATTGACAAGATGTGGGTGTTCGTAGACTTGAGTGCGCAGGAGCTGATAGCTGTGCACACCGTCCTGATGAACAGGATGAGGCTGGAGTCATCGAAGATGCCAACTTTGGATCAGATCTCTTTCCTTGTTGAAACACTGCTACCTAAGAAGAAAGTGCAGAGTTCTCCTGGCAAAGGGAGCACATCCTGTGCAGGAAGCCCAGATTAACAATTCTGTGGGGCTCAGGAATACCACAATGTCAATGAGTTTGCATGAGGCCTCTACCGTGACCCATCTTTATGAGAGAACTGTCCCCCAATCCAGAGAGTCATCAATCATGGGCATCAACGCCCATGTCAAAAGCAGACTGTGCCCTCCTATAGCAAGGAGGCTACCAAGCTTTTACACAAGCGTTTCCTTGGCACTGGTGACTTTTCACTAGAAGGCTATAGTGGCTGAGGCTGACCTTCACAGATGTGCCCCCCTCAAGGTATGGAGCCTAAATCTCATCATGCCTAGTTTCACTTGCAGCGCATTGTGAAAGGCCGCATTCTGTGCCCCACCGGACTGGAGATCCTCATGAATCACGAGAGCACACATGTCCAGCTCTGGAGAACGGAGCAAGTCTGGAATAATGGCAAGTTCTGCTGGCACCCAGAGAAAATCCCTAAGAAGCATGAAGACGGGCAAGTGAACACTTGTCTTCAAGGATCCACTTCCCAAGAGCACAGAGCGGCCACCACACTGCCAGCCCCCTGAGGAGGTCCCCATGCCCTTCAGTGAGGGTGGTCTCAACCCGGTCCAGCCCAGTGGTGCCAGACATACCCTAGAGGGCAGCACCATGAGCTACAGAGGCTAGAGCTTCTCCTGGCCGTGATCCTCTGCTGAGCTACAGATCCTGAATGTTCACTTTGGGAATGAGCAGATGGCCTACAAGGTCAGGAAGCAAGTGACGCTGTATGGAGAATACACACCTGCAGGCATGGGGACTGAGTATGTAGAGGTGGGCTAGGGTCTTGGCAGTGCCACTCAGGAGTTAGTCCCTGGCATCGACTGCCCAGACACAGCCACCTTCCTAGATGTTGTCCACTACTGTGCTGGATAGCTTTAGTGTCAACTTGACACACCTGGGTTGAGGGAGCCTCAATCGGGGAATTGCCTCTATTGGACTGGCCTGTGGCCATGTCTGAGGGGCATCTTCTTGATGAGTGATGTGGGAGGACCCAGCCCACTGTGGGTGGTGCCACCCCTGGGCAGGTGGGCCTGTGTTGCATAAGAAAGCAGGCTGAGCAGGAGCC
>NW_008350120.1:353567-374580 GCF_000622305.1 Nannospalax galili
AAATAAACCCTTTCCTCCCCAAGTTGGTACTGGTCAGAGTGTTTTGTCACAGCAGTGAAGAACAAACTAAGACAACTACTATAACAGTGATGACCCTGTACATTATCCAAAAGCACTCTACATCTTCGAGATGCCCACAAGAGTGTCTGTTTTAGTCAAACATTAACAACAACTTGACAGGGAACTTCAGTTCCTATGCAGAGTTAAAGTGGCGCATGCTGGTACTGCTGACCACCTCAACGGTCTACATTTTTGTTTATATCTAGGATTTCATCCTTAGTATCATGATAGAAGTCAAGAGGTCAAGAGAACCAGAGATTACGTCCATGCCACCTTCAACACCCCCAAGGGGCTGCACCATGCCATGTACTTATTCACTTACCTACATGGCAACATCCCCATCTACTAGAGCATTATGGTATTGACCTAGATGTGGCAGGTAGGATGTGAGACCAGACCCTCCCAGTCACTCAACTGCTGTCCACCAATAACTTTACTCCACAGGAGGCAGGTAATAAAATCAGGAATACTAATACACCCTTCTCACCACCCAAAGAAACATGATTCAGACCTGAAAAATGGTGGCAGTGAGTTATCCCACAGTTACCCTGAATATGGGGTGTGTCTGCCCTTGTTGAGGCTGAGTAGAGGAGTACCCAGGGTGGGGAGAGGAAGTGATGTAGAGGGTAAGAAATCCCACTGGCAAGCACTTTGAGATGAACTGTAGTACCACCTGGGCGTGCTCGGTGTGTTTCCTGAATAAATGATGTCACCACAGAGGAACGACATGATTGTGATGCCTGACAGCAAATCCAGTAACTGAACGAGGACACCAGGACCAGACCGACGACTGACAACCACTCAGCTCCACTTAGTCCACTGCCCAAGAGTCCCCAGCACATCTTCTTTCTAGCAGCTGATTGTGGACATAGTCTACAGGCAGAGCAAGGGAGGTTCTGTTCCAAAGCTCAAGTCTCACCCTCCTTCTCCCCGCACGCCTCCAGGCACCAAGAACAGCGTCTATACACTGCAGACCAGCTGGGAAAACATCATCAACCCTCGGAGCAAAAGATACCCCCATGTCCAGCCCATAGTGAAGCAGATCCATATTCCCAGGAGTGCCAGACTGCCTTCTGTTTGGACCAACTCTGCCTCAGTGCCAGCTCTTCAGAAGCCCTGTGTGGTTGCAGATGCTGGTACTGGGCCACTCAGATTCCTGATACTTGGTTACTGGCAGGGGGTACCTAGAGTCTGAGAAGAAGCCAGGTAGCTATGAGTCCTGGGGCTACCTCTGAGCCCTCTTAGGGACTAGGCCAATGATGGGGGAAGTTACTGCTTCCCTAGAATGAAGGTTATCTCCTGGGAGGCAATAAGACTGCCCACAACCATCCAAGGGCCAGAAGCCCTGTGAGCACCTTCACATTCTAAGTGCCTATCAGCACACCCAGAAGCACACACAGAGTTAGAGTCTGAGAACTGAAGCATGGGTTGACACAGACAATTACTGAGGGGAGACCCTAGCTCTTTCTCCTCAGATTCTCTGCTGTTCGCCTCTGGCCTTGTTACTAGCCTTACCTAAACTTGTTCCATGGTGCTAGGAGTGTGGCTTGAAGGGTAGAGGGCAAGTTCAGACATCATAGCAGATAGGCCTACCTCTTTTAAATGGAGCTGAGGGCATATCACGAGTTTGTAGGCATCTCTGAAAACACCCCAACCAAAGTCCCCTGAGGGGTAAATACTCAGCTCTGCTCCATCCACTGAAGACTGTTTCTCCCATAGGATTTGGTGGCCTGAATCACCAAGGCCTCCCTGCACATCCCCCATTCTGAGCATGTCCCCACCATGGGCACACCTGGGAGCTCAGCAGACTTCCTGCTCCAGCCTTCAATTTCTCCTCCGGTTTCCAGAAAAAACCATGTACAAAGGCCACAGCTATGACAGGCCCTGAATCCTTCCTGATGCCTCCTCCTTTCAGTTACAGTGAGACCGACAGTCCTGTGTGAAGAGTTCAGCTCCTGCCTGATAGCCCCAGAGCCCACAAGGGCCAACAATAAACCCTTCAGCTCCTACCACTGTCTGCTGCTTCTTAGAGGTGGAGGGAGGGCATGGGCCACATGTAGACAGAGTCCATCAGCTCCACTCATGTTTGTACAAGGCAACCTCACAAAGACCCCAATGACCAGGGCAAAGGAAGCCCATTGAGACACTAGAATTCTCTGTCACATGGGTTTGCAATAAGTAAAGCTTTCTGTTCCCTCTCATGGATGCTGAATCGGAATTGATAGGGTTGCAGAAGGATGCTGCCACAGGGAAATCATAATGAAATTGCCAACACCTTCATGCTTTGCCTACTGGTGTAGCATCCATGATATACTCTCAAGACCTCCCTATAAACACAGGAAAGACCTACGTGTATGCTGAGTCATTGCATTGCTGTCTAGAAGAACAGAAGTCAACAGACAACTGACTTCTTTCTGTAAGTAAGAACAGTTTAATAAGCTAGGACACCACTGCACTTGGTACCAGGAAATGAAAACATGAGTTAAAGAGAAAATTCTGCAGGATATATTAAGGATAATGACCGAGAATAAAATTTTGTGTGAGAATGAGAGAAATCAGTCCAGCCAGTCTGCAGTCCTCAGAGTGTTTGATGTGCTGGCATGCAGACTGTACCATCAAAGCTCACTTTAAAAAGAAGACTAGCCAGCACTGTGTGTGTTTGTGGAAGGCCAGTATTGTCCTGGACACGTTATGTTTACTGTCAGCTTATCTCTCCACAACCTAAGGACCTGCATGCTGCTGCTGTCATTTCTACTTCATAGATGAGACAGTGGAGGCCCAGGAGTTTAAACAGCATGGCCAACATCACACAGGAGTCCTTATTTTGTGATTTACCAGGCAGCTTGACCCCAGAGACTACACTTTGAACAACTACACTAAATTTCAAAATGCATTCTCATAAAAGGTATTTGTCACATCAGAAATGTAATTTTTCTGTCCCCACAGCCCTCTGCCCCACTAGAACATGTGCATATTGTAGCCCTTGAAGACCAAGCCTTGGGCTGCTGTGACTCCCGGTGCACCTAGCCACATTTGCATTCACACCTCATACTTTACCGTGTTGATCTGGATATGGCAGCTAGAACTTGAGATCAAACCTTCCCAATCACTCAAAACCTTCCTATCAATAACTTCACTCATCAGGGATAACACAAAGACACCGTGGCATGAAATCAGGACCAGTCGATCAGCCTTTTTCCATGCAAAAATGAAAACTCATGCACACTGGACGAAAGACAGCACCGAATGGTACCTTAGGGTTACCCTAATGTAAAGTACATGTCTGTTCTTGCAGGGACTGAGTAGAAGGGTGCCCAGGATGGGGAGGAGGAGGTGCCATGGATGATAATAAATCTCACTGCCAAGCACTTTGAGATGGACTATGGTGTCATCGGGGCATGCTCAGTGTGTTTCCTGCATAAATGATGTCACCACAGAGGAAGGGCAGGGCTGCAAGCTTGCCTTCAAACCTGGTAAGAGAACGAGGCCAAATGGATGACTCCCATGCACTCGGCCCCTTTTGGCCCACTGGCTCAGAGTACACTGATATCCCTAGGGCAGCAACACAGGCTGCCCTCCAGCTCCAAGATTAAAATCACAACAAATAAACTGATCGAAGCTCTCTAGAGAACAGGCTAGCATCACACTGAAATTGCCTGCCATGGCCTATCTTGGTTGTCAACTTGACACAGCTGGGAAGGGGAACCCCAACTCAAGAATTTCCTCCAACAATTTGGCCCATGGGCTTATGTGGATGTAGGGCATTTTCTTGCTAATTGATGTAGGAGGGCTCAACCCACTCTGAGTGGTGCCATCCCTAGGCAGTCTGGGTACCTGGGCAAGCCAGGGCAGCAAGCCAGTAAGGAGCATTCCTCTGTGGTCTCTGCTTCAAGCTCCTGCCTTGAGTTCCTGTCTTGGCTTCCCTTGATGATGGGCTTTAACCTGTAAACCAAGTAAAACCTTTCTTCCCCCAATAGAACACTGCCCAGTTGCCCTGACTGACCCATGAGCTGTCCTCTAGCGCCTCTGCTTTTGGTTTTTTTAGCCTTCCTGCCCACTACGAACCCTATCTGCCCCCTTTGTTGCTCCTCCAGGCTGTGGACGTCTCTACACTGGAGGTCCCAGAGCAGATGGAGGTTTGTGCCTTTTTCCATGCAAAATGAAAACTTCCTTCTCCCTTCATGCCTCCAGGCACAAAGAACAGCTTCTATGTGCTATGGATGCAGCTGCTTGCATCATCAAACCCTACAGTCCAAGATACCACCTGCTGTAGCCCATACTCAAGCTGACACAATACTCCCAAAACACCAGGCTTGTTTTATACTTCAAAGAGACCCTGCCCAAGTTTCTGCTCTTTAGCAACCCCCAGAAGAACGTCTGGGGCCTCAGGTATAGCTACTACATCTGCTCCATGGCTGCATACCTGTTGCCCTCAAGACAGCCAGAGCCACAGGCTTTCACCTGGGCTAAGTGAGGAGACCTAGGGAGGCTGGAGAGTATGGCCAGGGACCTCCTTGACCTGTGCTTCTGTCCTAAAGGCTGTCTGAGTGTGCATCCTCATGCACTTAGGTAGGGAGCATAGGTGTTCACTGAAGTGTTGATCCACATATGATAATGGGAAGTCTTGCAGACTCTCATGAGATAATCACTCTTTGTGGGGAAACAGTAACTTCCCCATCCTTGAACCCAAGAATATTTCCAGGGAGGTTGTTCTAGTTACTTTCTATTGCTGTAACAAACTCTGACCAAAAACAGCTTGGGGGAAGAAAGACCTTATACAACACTTTCATGTCACAGACCCTCATTGAAGGAAACAAGGGCAGGAACTCAAACAGGGCAGAAACTTGAAGGCAGGAACTAAAACAGAGACTACCATGGAGAAACGGAGAAACGCTGCTTTCTGGCTGGCTTCCCTGGCTTGCTCAGCTGCCTCTTTATACAGCCCAGGCCTGCCTGCCTGGGGATGGCACCACCCACAGTGGGCTGGGCCTTCCTGCATCAATTAGCAATTAAGAAAATGCCTCACAACCATGACCAAGGCCAATTCAATGGGGGAATTTTCTAAATTGAGGTTCTCTCTTCCAAGATATCTCTAATTTGTGTCAAGCTGGCAAAAACTAACCAGCACACGGGGTGCCCAGAGGAAACCCCAGTCTTCAGAGCCACATGACTTCCCTGCCCGTACCTCCTGGCAATGGTCAAATACTGGGAATCTCAGTGGTGCAATAGCAGCTTCTACATCCAGAAGAACTCTTGGGATCCCCTATGGACTTCAAAGACTTCATTTACTGACCCAGTGCCCCCTAGTCACCTCTGGACTTCTCACTCACTTCTGCCTGGATCTGTTCCTGGTCCCAAGATTGTGGTTTGCTAATTGGATATCAAGTTCAGAGGTCATGTCAAATGGGCCTACCTCTTATAAACTGGACTGAAGACATCTCAGGAAGTTTATAGGTGCATCTAAAAAAGCCTGAAGCCAGAGTGACTGGTACTTAGCACTGTCCTGCCCACTGAGCCTGTGCTTCTCCCATAGGATTAGGTGGCCTGGGTGACAGCAGCCTTCCCGCACATTGCCCATTCCGAGACTGTCCTCCCCAGGGAACTCCATGGGCTCCTTGTTCCAGCCCTTCAACTTCTTCCATGACACCAGAGACACTCACATATATCAACGCTGGATCCCTGGAGGCAAGGCCAGCCTGATGCTCCTCCTCTCAGCTACAATCCTGTGTGAAGACTCCAGCCCCAGCTCCTGTCTAATAACCCCAGAGCCCCAATAAAGACCCTCACGTTGCTGTTGCTTCTTAGTGCTGTAGTACACATATGCAGATGTGTGGCCACACGTGAAAGAGAAAGGGAATTAGTGACGGTGGAAGAGGGTCAAGAGAGAGTAACAGTGGGTAAATATGATCACAAAACATTACGTACATGTATGAAAATGTCAATATGAAACCAGTAATATGTATAAGTTAATAGATGCTGATAAAATATCTTTTCTTTTTTTTTTTTTTTTTTTTTTTTTTTTTTTGGTCTTTTTGAGACAGGGTCTCCCTGTAGCCCCAGCTGGCCTTGAACTCAGAGAGATCTGCCTGCCTCTGCCTCCCAAGAGCTGGGACTAAAAGCATGTGCCACCATCCCCACCTGATAAAATATCTTAATGAAGCCCTGAGAGTGGGCAGATAGTTTGCTTGCTTAGGCGCTAAAAGAGAAGCATAAGAGCATGATCTGGATCCACAGAATGTGTGAAGAAAAGGCTGGACGTGGTGACTCCCCCTTGGAATCCCAGAGCTAGGGAGCTGAGACAGGCACATTCTGGGATACCCAGCAAAGCTACCTAGCCTGCTTTCCAGTTCTAGGCCAGTAAATGACCCTGTCTCAGATGGGAAAAAAGGCCAGGTGTAGTAGCACACATCTGTAACCCCAATACTCAAAAGGTCGAGGCAAGAGAAAGCAGTTCAAGGTCACTGTCAACCATACAGCAAGTGTGATTTCAGCCTAGACTACATGAGACCCTGTCTCAAAAAAAAAAAAAAAAAAAAAAAGAATGGCCTCTGACGAACAATACCCTTGGTTATCAACTGACATCCACACAAATGTGCTTACAAGTTGAACGTGAACCAGTGTGCAGGGACACACACACATACACACACACAAAGAAATGAAAATCCCGTAAGAACTGGCCAAATTAAACAGTAAAAGCAGTGCTCATCTCGGCTGGCTCTGAACTCATCCAGAGCTCCTGTATCACCCTCTCCTGTCAAGCTGGACTATGAAAAACACAAAGCCATTGTTCCTAGGGTTGCTAATCAATACCAGATGGGCAAGCTGGAAGTCCTCAGGGTGGGCCATTTCCACGGAGCCAAACATGCATGAAAGTCCACAGGTGGGAGCCTGGGAGGGGAGAGAACCAGGATCAGCCTTGACTGTGATTCCCCAGGACCAGGAGACACGAGGACAGAAGGGTTGAGGCTCTCCCCTCTCCCCCCAGCTCATCAAGGGATGGAGCAGGTCCATCACACATCTTGTAATGATTCACAGTCAAAAGATGCTCATTCCAAAGTGCTCAGGATGAAATGAGAGGGAAGTGAACGAAGTCAGTTCCGGGCTCAAGACTGAAAGTTCCTTGGTGGATAGGATTTTAGTCAACATTGAACAGAGGCACAGATATGGACTTAGCTTAGAGAATCAAGTGAGAAGGTTTAAGTGGCAGGAAGGATTCAGGAGAAAATCTAGGCCTTTTGTGAGCAAAGATGTCGTGTTTCCAACACTTTGAATGGGATATGTGAGTCAAGAAAACATAATTTGAAACAGAAAACAGATTCCACCACGCTCAGGTTCCGTGACCTGGGTCCTCCCTTATGTCCCAGCTGAGCACCTGTGCTTCCCTTTACCTAACACCTGTTCTGCAATCAATTTTTAATTGAAATGCACCTAAGTTCCTACCCCCATCCCAATTGCCGGTTACACCCTGGATCCCTGGAATGCATCAAGTAACACACCCTGAGCCCCTCACTGTGTCTCTGTCTCCAGGTTTCCTCCAAAAGATTCTCATCAGGGAAACCAAAGGCAGTCAGTTACCATAACAGCAAGGCCCTGGGTCAGAGTCCTTCCACATACTCTCCATTCAAGCACAGCAGTCACCATGTGTGTGAGAGCCAAGATCTCCCGGGAACTCTGTACACAGAAAGGCCTGGCAGGCAGCCCACTCCCCGGTAGAAGCTAGTGGCCTCCACCAAGATGGACCAGCATTGCAAGCAACCCTGCCCTGGCCACACACACAGTACTTCAGTGATGGCTTGGAGATAGAATTAGGAAGTAAAGACCCTGACTATGCTTTCTCCCAAACAGGAAAAGAGGAGGCATTTCCTTGATTCACTCCCTGGAACGACCTCACAGGGGTACTCCTACATACAGTGTTGATGACCTGGGTGATTGCTGTCTTAGTATGTTGGGGAACCCTGCTGCTAGGGTTGTAGTCCTCCATGTCTGGATAGCTCTAAGGGGCTCGGTGCCATATGGAAGGACTCCCCTTCTCAGCAGGGGGCCTCCTGCTCTCTTCCTGACTTACCTGGAAACTGCCACCAAGCACGGATGCCTGACCTTATTTGGAACATGACCTTTGGCATAGTTACCTGGAGTAAAAACTACCCCCAGGTTTTTTCTATATGATAATTAGGCATTTTGGGATAGTCGGATGATAGGATCCCCTACCACATGTAAATAAAGCACACTCTGAGCACCTATCAGCTGAAGCATTGGCTGCTGCCTCCACACTACATTTTCCCTGACCCCCACTGAATCTGGAGCTGTTTCACTGAGTCTGGAGCTGTTTGCATCAATGACCTGCCTCCCCGGAAGGGCTTTCTTCCATCAGTGCTCACTGGCCGTCCTGACCCCGTTCGTCACTTCTGCTCCCTTTGTCCTCGAGGAGTGGTGGCCAACAACCCACGAGGAGAGGGAGTGACCCCACGTTAGTAGGTGCAGACGACCTTGGCAAAGCCGGTGGTAAAAACCCTGAACATAAATGCCAGGGTCTTCTGGGACCTGAGTGCTTACGAATTCTCACTTCACAACCCTTTATTGTTTTTATTATGTGCGTGGGTGTACTGCCTGCATGCTCCTAACCACCGGCCCATCTCTCCAGCACCGTCACCACCACCCCCACTTATTTTTAGTTCAGAACTTCTTAATGAACAGGAAAGAACCAGAGCCTTAGCCATCCAAGAACCCATCTTTGGCCAAGAACACCAAATTCCTCATTGAGATGCTGATGCCCAAAAAGCACATGCTGATTTTTGTGGATTTAAAAAAAAAAAAGATGTTCTGTATGGGAAGCCTATGTGGTCATCTTTTTTGGTGCCCAGGAACATCACAATGTCACCAAGTTTGCTGTGGGTTTCCTGTTGTGGACCAACTGCATGTGAGAACGGACCACCAGGCTAGAGAATCACCTTTCCTGTGTGTCCAGACCCATCTCCAAAGCAGAGTCTGCCCTCCTCTATGAAACCCTGAAAGAGGCCACCAAGCCACTGAATCAGGTTGTTCTTGGCATCGCCAGTGTAAAGGCTGGTGCCTAACATTCATTGATGTGGCTTCCCACAGAGTGGCGTCTGACCAGCATCATAGATGCTTTATGAGGCAGCATTATGTGGAAAATCACTTTCTGTACCCCACTGGGCTAGAGATCTTTGTGGATCGTGGAAAAACAAATGTTTGGAACTGATATGACTCCCTGGCATAAAATCAGGAGTGTTCATTCAGCCTTCCATACAAAATAAAACATCATGTCACACTGCAGACTTGAGCCTGAATATGCAATCCGTACCTGCCTTTTCTTGAGATGGAAATGAATGATGCACTTGGAGTGGGAAAGAGGTAAGGGCCCAGGAGGCCAAGAAAGGCCACTGTCTGTCATTTAGGGACAGAGTGCACTGCCAGGTGGGAATACCCAGTGTGTTTCTGGGATAAATGGAAGAACAAGACCACCAGGACCTCGGTGGGTGGCGTCAACCCATTCAGCTCCACTGGCCCATAGTACCCAGAGAATACTCAGGCCTGCAGAAACAGCTGTCCCTGCTCCAAGGTTAAAGCCACAACAAGCAGGCTGGATCACAGCTCTCTAGAGAACAGCCTAGGGTGATCCTGAAACTGTAACAGACCCATGAGCTGTCCTCGAGCTCCTCTGGCTTTCGGCTTTCTTAGCCTCCCTGTCTCCCCAGCACTGTTTCTTCATGGTGCCCGTCTATGGATGTGGCCTAGGACGGAGAGCCTAGGGAACAGGGAGGAGACTTCTATTCCCATACTTGGTTCTCACCACTCTTCTCCCCACCCACCCCCACCCCCGTGCCCCCAGACATGAAGAACATCTCCAAGACACTGAAGATGAAGTAGAAAATATCACCAATCCCTGAAGCCTGAAACACTACCTAGTCAACTCCACACTAAAGCCTACGTACTCCTCCAGGGAATGACAGGCAGCCTCCCATTGCAAACAGACTGCCCAAGGAAACCTGCTCTTCAGCAGCTCCAAAGAGAATCCCTGGGGCCACAGGTGCAGATACTGCCTGCAGATCCACCCCAGGGCTGAGCAGGTGCCGCCCCCAGGCTGGCAGGTAGAGAAGGCTGTCACCTGAGCCAGGTGATGAATCTAGGGAGGCTGGGGAGGAGGGGCAAGGTGACTGTGTCTGTGCTTCTGGCCTCCGGGTTCTGTATCTGTGTGTCTTGGTGCAGGGGGGAAGGAGGGGAGGCACTCACAGAACTCCCGGCCTTTCGATTGAGATGGGCAGGAAATAATCATAATTCTAGGGAAGAAGCAACCACCCCATCCTTGGCCCTGGGAACGCCTAGAGGAACCCTCTATCTGGACCTGCCCCTGGTCCCATAATTGTGGTTGCTGAATGAAGAACATCTTCAGAGGTCATGACAGATGAGCTTGCCTCTTTTTAATGTTTTATTTATTATTTTTATTGTATGTGTATGCGTGTATTGGCCTGCATGTATATAAGTGTGCCTGTGTTGTGCAGTGTCCACAGACGTCAGAAGAGGACATCAGATCCCCTGGAACTGGAGTTATGAATGGTTGTTAGCTGCCATGTGGATGCTGGAAACCAAACCCAAGTCCTCTGCAAGAGCAGCCAGTGCTCCTAACCACGGAGCCATCTCTCAAGCCCTGAGTTTGCCTCTTTAAAATGAGGCAAAGGACACGTCTGGACATTTGTAGGCTCTTCAGAAAATGCCCCAAGCCAGAGCTCCCTCTAGTGGCTGATACTCAGCACTGCCGTGGCCAACGAAGCCTCTGTCTCCCCCGCTGTCACTGCAGCTTCCTGAGAATCCGCAGCTCTGAAGACGTCCTCCACATGGCCTCACCTGGGAACTCCATGTGCTTTTTGCTCAGGTCCTTCAAATTCTCCCCCATCCATAGCATCTAGAGATACTGTAATCCTGTGGCCTCAAGAAGATATCGCCTGTCCAGTGCCGGATCACTGAGGACAGGGCCTGCCTGACACCTCCTTTCAGCTACATTGGAACCTGGAAACCTGTGTGAGGGGTCCAAATAACTCCAGACCCCACAAGGATAAAAAACAAACCCTTCAATTTCCATCATCGCAAGCTGTTTCTTAGAGCTGGGGGAGGGCGTAGGCCACGGACGCAGATGGGAGACCATGAGTTCCTCTCATGTTTGTGAAATGTACCCCTAAAAGACCTCCATGACCAGGTATTGCAGAGCCCTGAACTCCCTGTAGAACAACCGTCATCTTCATGGAGTAGATGAGGGTCCTTATAAGAGATTCTCAAGACCAGGCTTGCTGCCTGTCAGCACTCCCTCAGGAAAGGGGGCAGGGTGGGTCATCAGTCTCTCACGTGAGATTCCAGTCACTCCTTCCTGCATCTCCCAGTCAGCTGTGCATGAGTCTGCCCTAATTACACTTGGCCTCAGGTGCTAGAGTTGCTGTCTGTACAGAAATCTGGAGACAAAACGATGTCTATCTGTAGGGAAAAATAGTTTGGTAAACTAGGGCATAGCCACACTGTGGCACCAGATGATGGAAAAAAACCTTGTCTGTCAGGACAGTCTGGTTTTAGGGAAAACCCTGTATGTCTATTAAGTAGGGAAAAAACACAGATACCATGTGTAGTATGCTATCTTTTGTGTAAGAATGGAAAAAGACAAAAGATACATTTAACCAGAAATTGAAGGTAGAAAGAACATAGGTTCCCCCAAAAAGTGGGACAGGGAAAGGAAACAGTTTTCCTCGGGCCTCCTTTAGAAATCCAACCCTCAAGAACTCCACTCTGTGACTGGGACAATGGCTCAGTCAATAAAATGCTTGTCAGGCGAAGACGAAGGCCTGAGTTCAGATCCCAACGCTTACATAAAATTGGGTACAGTACCAGGACCCGCAACAAAGATCCAGGAGCAGGAGAGACAGTCATGCAAGCCTAGGGCAGCCAACAGTAGGGGCAGCCAACAGTAGGGGCAGCCAACAGTAGGGGCAGCCAACACCAGGGGCAGCCAACACTAGGGCTCAACAAAACCTACCACAGATATTTTTGTCTTCCCCAAAGAAATAAAGGCCTTGATTGGATTAGATAAACATTTTAAGGGAGGGTCACAAGAGAGCCCAGTTAGAACCCAAACAGCAAGTGGCTCTTGTAAACATTGAGTTGGGGGAGAAGGGGAGGTGGGTGTTGCCTGCCTTACCACACTCGGTTTAGCTTGAGGGCTGAAAGCCTCTTTCACTTTCCTCTTTTTCCTGTCTAATGATGCTGTTCATGCCTTGGGGGCTCAATAGCACTTGTTGGGAAAGCTTGGAGCT
This sequence comes from Nannospalax galili, assembly GCF_000622305.1. Classification (NCBI taxonomy): domain Eukaryota; kingdom Metazoa; phylum Chordata; class Mammalia; order Rodentia; family Spalacidae; genus Nannospalax; species Nannospalax galili. Next base: position 365,942 of record NW_008350120.1, read on the forward strand.
GCATCTGATGGGATACTGGCAGGGAAGCAGGGAGAGCATGAGAACAAGGCACAGTGTGAAGGGGTGGGAAAGGAAGACACAGACCAGGCAGAGGCAGAGCCCAGAACACGTGGCAGAGGCCACTCCAGGGCGATAGAGGACGGCCCTGCGAGGAGTGGGCTCTGAGATGCCACTAAAAGGGGCAGAAAACATGGGAGTTCATCTGCATAAGGAAGAACATAAGAGATTTGCTGAGACACACACAGGGGTCTGTGCAGCTCTGAGAATGGTGAGTGGACAGCAAAAGGCTCCAGCTGTGGTTTCAGTAGAGGTGGAGGGAAGAATCTTAGACAGTACGAGGGACTCTGAAGGGCTCGCTTGCAGAGGAAAACACCTGACGCCTCTCCTCTCCTCCTCCGGGTTCCAGAGCCATGGAGGCGGCACAAAGGAACGTGACACTGGGCTGGACTACTGCGATCTTAGAGCTACAGGTGGCCATGGAGAGGGCCCCAGCTGGACTCTGAATGGTAAGAACTTGATGTTCTTTGAACTAAGCACTCAGGAGCTAAATGTCATGCACAGATTGCTGATGAACAGGACAGAGATGGATCTGAAGACATCAACACAATGACTTTGGTCAGGAACACTGTGCACCTCATTGAGATGATGCTGCCTATGAAGAATGTCTTGGACTTTCTGGATAATGGAACAAGATGCCCTGGGCAGGAAGCCCATGTCATCATCTTTTTGGAGCCTAGGAACACCCAAATGTCACCAGGTTTGCTGTGGGGCCTCTGCCATAGCCCTTCTGCATTCAAGAACTGTTCCCCAGGCCAGAGGACCATCCACCCTGGGCATCCATACCCATCTCCAAAGCAGAGTCTGGCTTCCTCTACCACTCCCTGAGGAAGCCACCAAGCCTCGGTTTCTAACAGCTTCTCACCCCAGTTCTCTAACAACAGGTGGCTGACCTTCACCAACATGGTCCACTATAGCACTGAGTCCTGCTAGTGCTGCAGCTGGTTTATCATGCAGTGCTATATGGAATGCCAGTGCCTGCAACCCACTGGGCTGGAGATACCTATGGATCATAAAAACACAAATGTCCAGCACTGGAGAGCAGAGCAGCTCTGGAATAATGGCAAGTTCTACAACAGCCCAGAGGGCTAAGAAATGTGAGGATGAGGACGTGGACACGGTGGTCCTTGAGGACTCACTGCCCAAGTGCACAGAGCAGCATCACTCTCCTCCTCCAAGGCCCATAGGGAATTCTCCGTGCCCATCACTGTGACTGGCCACCACATGGACCAGTCCCACTTTCCACAATACAACCTAGAAGGTAACAGTGTGTTCTATGAAAGGTGGAGCTTTTCTTCTAGCTGTGATTCTCTTCTGGGCTTCAGATCAGTAATGAGCAATGTCCACTTCAGGGGTGAGAGTATCGCCTACAAGGTCAGTGTGTAAGCAGCTGTGGCACTGTCTGGAGGACACATACCTGTGGGCATAACAGACCAAGTACATGGATGCAGGCTGAGGCCTGGGCAGTGTCATTCATGAGTCAGCCCCTGGCATCAACTGTCCAGACACGGCCGCCGTCCTAGACACCATCTGCTCCTACAACGGTAGCAGCCTCGTCTGCTATCTCCGAGGACTCTGCCTTTGTGAGACACCCATGTGGTTGCCCCTTTAGTGTCACTGCCGCTCCAGCCTTGAAGAAGGCTTCATCTCTGACATGGGGGTGGACCATGCATGCTGGTGCTATGGGCAACATCAACAGTCTATAATTTCTGTTATATCTGGGACTCCGTCTTCTCCCCGAACATGGTGATGGAGACCAAGATACATGCCACCAACTACATCCATGCAACCTTCTACACGCCAAAAGGGCTGTACCATAGCACTCAACTGCATACACATTTACTTGGCAAAACTCACACCCTCCTAGTACATTACTATGTAGACTTGGCTGTAGCAAGACTCAGAAACACACCCTTGTAGTTACTCAACTGTTTTCCACCAATTAACTTCATTCCACAGAACAAAGGGCCTGGCATAAATTCAACAGTGCCCATTAGGACTTCTTCCTCAAAAACTGAAACAGGCACACCTGTAAAGTAATGGCAGTGAATGGTACCCTAGGGTTACCCTGAATGTAAATTGTCCAGCTGACCTTTGGAAGGTTGGGCAGAATGGTGCACAGGGTAGGGGAGGAGGAAGTGCCATGAAGGGAAACAAATGCCCTCTCTAGCACTTTGAGGTGGGCTCTAGTGCTGTCTGGGGATGCGCAGATATTTGTTAGATAGATGAAATCACCACAGAGGAAAGTCTGTGATACTTGACATCAGATCCAGTAACAGAACCAGGCCACCAGGACCCGATGGGTGCCTTCCATCCACCTAGCAACACTAGCTGACCTAGAATACAGACTGTGCTCAGGCCTGCAGAAACATGGACTAACTTGTCTCAAAAGCTAAAACCACAGCAACAAAAAAAAACGACTGCATCACAGCTCTCCAGAGAACAACAATGAGCCCTGAAACTACCATAGTCACCACGACTGACCTGTGAGCTGTCCACATCACTTCTGGGTGGGTTGGTTGGTCAGTCAGTCGGTCGGTTGGTTGGTTCGTTTAACTTCCCTGCCCACACTGCTAGCCTGGTATCTGCCCCCAGCACTACGCCTTCCTGGTCTAGGATGGAGATCACAGGGCAGCAGCAGGAGAATTTTCTGTTCCAATATTAGATTAGATTCTTACCCTCCTTCTCCCCTCGTGCCTCCAGAAACAGCACCAGAAACATCTCCAGATAATGACAATTACTCAGAAAAGCATCGCCCACCCTCAGAGGAGATGTAGACCCCACCTAGTCCAGCTTACAGTCAAGCAGACCAAGTACTCCAGGGAACACTGGGCTGCCGTCCAGATCAGAAAGGCTCTTCCTAAGAACCTTATCTTTAGCAGTCCCAAAAAGATCATCTGGAGCCAGAGACATGGCTATGGCCTGGAGATCTCCTCAAGGTCAAGTCTGTGCTGCCAATAGATTGGCAGAAGGGTCAGGCTATCTCTTGGGCCAGGTGAGGAGACCCAGGAAGGATGGGAATCAGGGCCAGGGGCTCCCCTCAGTGACCGCGTCTGTCTGTGCTTCTGTCCTCCAGCTCTGTGTCTGAGTTTGCACCTGGCTGTGCATTCTCATGCCCTTGGGGAAGGAATAGAGGTACACACAGGACTTCTGGCCCTCAATTGACAACGGGCAGCCTTATAGACTATCAGAATGTAATTGTTCGTTGTAGGAAAAGAACAGCTCCCCCATCTTTGAACCTGAGGATGCGCTCTGGAATGGGTTCAGAGTCAACCCCAGTGCCCAGAGCCACCTGGCTTCTCTAACTGCAGCTGCCCCCTGGCAGTGACCAAGAATATGACGTCAGAGCAGTGAGGTAGCAGCCTCTACAGCCAGAACAACCTCAGGAATCCCCCACTGAATTCAGTGAGAACGTGAAAGCTGAGGAACTAGCCTGGTCCCCCCGTCTCACTGTGGACTTGTCACTAGCCTCTATCCTGGACTTGCTCCTGGTCCCAAGACTGTGGATGGTGATCAAGTTCAGATGTCATAACAGATGAGCTTATCTCTTTTAAATGGGACTCAGGACATCTTGGGACGTTTGTAGGAACATGTGCAAACTCCCAAAGCCAGAACAGCCTCAAGTTGCCCATACTCGGCACTTGCCTGTCCCCTGAAACCTTTGTCTTTCCCATAGGATTTGGTGGCCTGGGTAACAGGCTCCCTGGACATCCCCCATCCTGAGGATGTCTCCAACACAACCACATCTAGGAATTCCGTAAGCTTCATACTCCAATCCCATAACTTCTTCCCACAGAGGAAACCACATACAATGTGAGGCTACAGCTCTGAGGGTCTAGGTCCCTGAAGACGGGGCCTGCCTGATGCCTCCTCCCCTCACCTGCAACCCTGTGTGAAGAGGCCAGTTCCAACTCCAGCCTAATAACCCCAGAGCCCCCCAAAGGCCAACAATAAACCCTTCAACTTCCACCCTTGTATGCTGTTTCTCACTGGCAGGGGGCAGGCACGGGCCACCTATACAGATAGGTGGCTGTGGGCTCCGTTCACGTTTGTCTACTGCATGCCAAAAAGACCTTCCATAGCCAGCGAGCCATACTATGTCAGAAGGAAGGGTTCCGAACATCACTTTCATACCCCCTTCCTTCTAAACAACACTGAAAGAGCTTTGGGGATGAGAGATTTTAAAGTAGGAAGTCTGCCATGATGGACATGGCAACACCAAATGCCTCACTGGCCGTGGGTTCACCAGATGCCCCTTGTCTCACCCAATCCTGTCAGGCTGGGCTCTGAAAGCACTAAGTCATGTGGATACCTGGACTTACCATCACCATCACAGGGGAAAGACAGAGCCAACTGACAGACATCCCCAGGATGGGCCATTTCCAGGAGGAAAACAAGCATGAGAGTCGGCAGGTTGGGGGCTGGGGCAGTGGACAGAATCTCTCAGACCAGCTTCAACTATGACCTCAGGACCGAGACAAGGAAAGAAAGCCAAAGCTCCCGACAGCCCAGGAGCTCATCAGGGGATGGAGCAGGTTCAGCACACATCTTACACTGTTCTACGGTCAGGAAATGCTCACTCCTGTGCACACTAAATACCAAAGTGCTACAGAAACAAATGGGAGGTGAACAAAGTGGGTTCAGGACCAAGAGAGGAAGCCCTTTGGTAGAGTAGGGTTCTATCTAACTTTGAAGAAAGACACAGTTATGAACTTGGCATACAGAGCCAATTGAGAAAGTTTCTCTAATGGAAGAATCCAAGAGGAAAATCAGACCTCAAGTGAGCAGATAGGTCGTGTTCCTGACACTCTTGAACAGCACACGTGATGTGTGATGAAAGGAAATACATTTTCCAAACATAAAATCATGAAGTATGCACAACGCTCAGGTTCTGTGACCCGGGCCCTCCTTTGTGTCCCTGAGGAATACTGATGTTTCCCTTTGACTTATTTCCTACAAGCCATTTTTATGTGAAATGCACCCAAATGCCTACTCATATGCCCTCTTCCAGCTGCACCCTGGACTGGGGAAGAGGCCTAGTAGCACAGACCCCCTAGGCCCCTCTCTGTGTTTCTGCCTCCAGATTTCTCCCTAAGGTTTCTGACCAGGGTTACCACAGGCAGTTGATGACCTGTGAGACTCCTTCCACCCATTGTCAAGCTCAAGCCGTAAGTCCACACTCCAGACCTCATCCCCACAGGGATGTCATTTACCAGGACTGAAAACCCAGGCACCTTGACCCAAGAGCCTAGCCCTACCTTTTGAACATTACACGAAATTTCAAAATACAGTCACCAAAAGGCAATCTGTTGCTTCAAAATGTAGTTTTGCTGTCAGCACAGTCCTCTCCCCAACCAGAACATAAGCATGTTAGAGCCCTCAAGGAAGCCTTGGCTGCTGTGTGACTCATGGTGCTCCTGGTTGAGAAATGGTCCCCACTGAAATCCCCCAATAAATGGCAAATTATGGGAATGTTTGTAGGTCAGAGAGACCATAAACCATCTGCAGATGAGGGAGGTAATTTATGGATGCACACTCAAGAACCTGGAGGGTGTGAGAACCCTGGGACCCAAGCTTTGTCTTTAGCTGACAGGAAAGAGCAAGAAAATGTAGGCTTAGCAGCAAGGCGCTGTGACGTGCTCACTTAGATGGGAATCTCTAAGTCCCCTTTTCTCCTCCCCTGCTTTGTAGGGCCATGGGGCTGGCGAGGAGGAGTTCGGCACCCTGCTGAGCGGCTGCTATCTCCGGGCCATACATAGCAGTAGGCGAGAACCCCATGTGGACTTTAATGGCAAGGCTTGGGTTTCTGGGTCCTGGGCGCTCATGAGCTATATGTTGGGCCCCCGATGAACAGGACAGAGCTGGAGCTACAGCCATCCAAGACACTGACTTTGGCCGAGAACTCTGTGCTACTCATTAAGATGCTGCTGCCGAAGGAAAAGGAAACGATGAATTTTCTGGGTAAAGGAGATAGACTTCCTCGTACGAAGCCAGTGTCATCATCTTCTTTGGTGCCCAGGAGCAACGTCACGAAGTTTGCTGTGGGGCCCCTGCCATTTCCCGTTAACATGGAAGAATGGTCCCCTGATCCAGGACACTGTCTTTTCTGGGCATTCAGACTCATGTCCAAAGCAAGGAATGGCCTCCTCTACTATACCTGAAGGGGATCACCAAGCCCTTGGATCAGTTTTAACTTGACACCACCACAGGTAGTAGATCACAAGGAAAGAGAGTTTTCCAACAGCCAGCAGGTTGCTCATATGAATTCACAGCAATGGTGACAGCACAAACAAACCCCACGTAAGCTCAAGCCAGACAAAACCCCAGCCCCGTAGGGAAGAAGCCCCAACCCTACCTGAGGAACTATTGGCAACTAATGGCTGCTGAGGAGGAAGGGGCAGTCTTCTTTTAAGAGTGTGACTCCCTATAGGCTGACCAAACTCCAGTGGATGGACCTACACAAAGGGCATTTGTGGACACCAATTGGCTCTATAGGTCAAATTATTATATACGTGTACATTATATATACACATATATAATAAAGTCCATGAAACTGGGTGAGGGTAATAAGGGCATGAAGATAGGTGAAGGAATCTAAATATTATCAAAATATATTGGTGTGACTCTCTATAGGCTGACCAAACTCCAGTGGATGGACATACACAAAGGGCATTTATGGACACAAATTGGCTCTATAGGTCAAATTATTATATATGTGTACATTATATATACACGTATATAATAAAGTCCATGAAACTGGGTGAGGGCAATAAGGGCATGAAGATAGGTGAAGGAATCTAAATATTATCAAAATATATTGTATAAATCTATAGGCTGACCAAACTCCAGTGGATGGACATACACAAAGGGCATTTATGGACACAAATTGGCTCTATAGGTCAAATTATTATATATGTGTACATTATATATACACGTATATAATAAAGTCCATGAAACTGGGTGAGGGCAATAAGGGCATGAAGATAGGTGAAGGAATCTAAATATTATCAAAATATATTGTATAAAGTTCACAAAAATTCAATTTTAAAAAAGATGCCCCAAGCCAGAGTGCCTCAGGTGGCTAATACTCAGCACTGGCCTGACCATGAAGCCTGCATCTCTCCCACAGTATTTGGTGACCTGAGTGACAGTAGGCTTCCTGTACATCCCCCACTCTGAAGATGTCCCCAACATAGCCACACCTGGTCTTCTTGCTCTAGCCCTTCCACTCAGAGGACCCATCCATGGCCTCTGAGATACCCTGATTGTGTGGCCCATGTACAAAGATTCCAGCTGTGTCTGTGAGGAGCTGAGCATGCCTGTCACCTTCAGGGGCAGATTCCTGTGCTGATGCACTTTCAAAATATCCTCATAACTCCTGAACATTCCTCTGAGCCAAGTGACTGGGTTCTGCTGGAAACTGGCAAACAGGATCTCCAGGGAATCAGTGACTGAGAGAGGGACTGATCCAAGGGGATGTGCCTCTGGTGTGGTGAAGCTGGCTGGAGGTAAGTCCTAAATACACCACACCAGAGTGAAGAGGATAGCTCAAGATCAACAGACATCACAAAAACAACCTGGAGCTGTAAAGAAACTGGCTTTTCAGAACTCAAAGTGGATAGGCCTAGACTCACAACAGAAGCTCAAGAAAATACAAATTTGTGGCTGAATAAAATAACAAAAACAATTCAGAACTTAAAGAGACAGAAATATTGGGGCCAGAGAGATGGCTCAGCTGTTAAAAGCACTGACTGCTCTTGCAGAAGACGCGGGTTCGAATTCTAGCACCCACATGGCAGCTAACAACCATCCATAACTCCATTCCAGAGGATTCAACACCATTTCTGATCTCTGTGGGCATTGCATGACACAGGTGCACTTATACACATGCAGGCAATATGCTCAGACACATAAAATTAAAATAAATTTAAAATTTTAAAAGATAGAAATACTGAAGAAAACCCATGCCAAAATGAAGATGGAATTGAAAATCTCAATGAGCCAATTTGTAACGACAGGAGAAAGCCTCACAAGCAGAGTGAATGAAATGGAAAACTGACTGTCAAGGCTGGATGACAAATTTGAATCACCAGACTCCTCGAGCAAAGACTATAAATAAAATTTAAAAACACACAGGAATGGAATATGCAGGAAATATGGACACCTTGAAAAGATCAAATCTATGTAACATAGGCATGGAGGAAGGAGAAGAATCCCAGGCCAGTGGCATCGACCAGACCTTCAATTATAAAAGAAAACTTCCCTAAGTTGAGGCAAAGCACACCTACACAGATACAAGACGCACATAGAACACTAATCAAACAGGACAGCTGGCAAAGAAGGTGCCAATCATCTCTGCCTCAATGGGAACAGCTACTAAGCACTTTTACCATGCTTCTTGGGGTTTGCACACCCCTCAAGAATATACAGAATTAAAGTCTGCTTCAGAGCATTAAAAAGCCTATGGCCCACACAGGAGGCAGAGGCAGGTGATCTCTATGAGTTTAAGGCCAGCCTGGTCTACATAGTGAGTTCCAGGACAGCTGAGGCTACAGGGAGACCCTGTCTCAAAAAGACAAAAA
>NW_008350120.1:374647-392458 GCF_000622305.1 Nannospalax galili
AAGCCTATGGCCTAATCTGATACCTGTAACTGACGACCTGTTGTAATTTTTTTAAGTTTACCTAATGATTAACAAGTGTCTCTCCTGTTAAATAATGTGCTGTTTCCACAGGATGTGTTAAAAGCTGTTTAAGTCTGGCAGGGTAAATAATACGCCCTATAACATTGCCGTCCCTGTGCTGTGGGTCACTTTAAATAGCCACAGAGGTGCTACTACATGGTAAAATTAGTTCCTCTTTATGCCTGTTCAGCAGCCTGGGAGGACTCAGAGTGCCTATCCCAAATGGCCCACTTGACTTTGGAGGAAGAACAAGGGGGATTTTCTTCCAACTTGGGATGACAAGGCTGCGCCCACACAGCTGTAGAGAGTAAATCCCTGTACCACATTTGTGCTGTCAGTAATGGACGGCCCCTCCCCTGCTTATGCCATAGTAAAAGGCCAAACAGTGAGTCAGTCTTTCTGTCCTATTAGCCTAGTAGGTCTATTTGTTTATACAGCTTAAGTCCTCTAACTGTGTGTTGAGATTGGGCTAGACCCTGCTCTAAGTTACTCCATCTTATATAACAATGGGTTTTTAAGCTTGTGGCTGGCCCTAGGAGGCTACATCTCACAAGGAGCCTTTGATTCCATTCTGAGGGAGAGGAATGACTACAGCCCCTGGATGGCCCCAGAAAGTGCTCCATTTGTGGGGCACCACACACCCAGCACAGACTGATGAATGACTTGCTTGTCTCTGGGACTAGAAATGGAGCCACACTATTCATCCATTGGGGAGAACTGAAACTTTGGGAGTGTATTAAATCATATCAGGAAACTAGGCCCAAGAACTTACCAGGCACAAGCAAGAAAGGATGTAACATCCTCACCTGGACCCCATAAAGTGCTGGGTCCCTAACACCACAATGGCATGGCCCCACACCAACCTGTCATCTGACACCTGCTCTACGAACCAAGGACAGACAAGCAGAGGGCCCTCCACTGTCCCTGGAGCTTCGGCTCAGCTAAGTCCCCCACTGCTGACATGGCCCACTCCACTGATGCCCATCTGGACCTGGACCTGACCCACTGTTCGCTGCTCTCAAACCCCGGTTTGCCCTTTTACCTCGCAGCTGAACGCTGCGGTTCATTCTCCAACCCTAACTCCAGCAGCCCCAGCAGCAGCTCCCTCCAGGCCCCAGTCTGGTTCCTTATCAATGCAGACTCTCTCTCAGCCCAGTTCTGAAACCTCTTGAACTCTGCTGCAATCTCTTTATTTGCAATCATCCTGTAAACCATATATATGCATGTCGATATCTTTACTGTATGATGTGTGATATGAGAGTTAATATTAGTAATTAAGATTGGAACAAAAGAGCTGATATTTCCCTTGGCCGAGTTACCAAGGTAGGCAGGATTAAATGACAAATCGCTGTCATGAAACTGCTAAATCTTGTGAATCTATTATTATTCATTAAATTCTGACACTAGGAAGACATAAACATGTTCATCTGCTTTTCTGGAATAGCATACTTACAACATTATATAGGTTCCTTTGTGATTTAAAGCTTACAACCACATTCAATGCCATTTTGTCTTGTTCTTTTAGCTAGACTGATTGTTTATATTTTCACCGTGATTCCTGGAACATTATATATTTAGGAAACATATAAATTAAAAATGTCAAACTTACTGATCTAATTTATGGTTTATGCCTTATTTAGATATGCCTTAAATTATTTTAACAAAACAATCCAATATGTATCTATCACTCAAGATACAGTGTTAGACTATCCAAGGTGATCCTAAGACCTAGCTTACTTTTGCATCAAGAGAGTTTCACTCCTGTAACTAGAAAGACATCCCCACCCATCAGAAGAACATGACCCCTGTCCCTGATACCTCAAGAATGAGGAGTGAAATGTCTGGAGGCAATGTGTTAGTGACTGAGCCTGGAAGGCACCCTGGGGCTGGTTCTGTGCTAACGCACCTTCAAATTTTTCTTTCCTTTGCCTTCTCCTGCAACCTGGGCATGTGCAGGAATGTGCCCTCTCCAAAGTGGCTCTCCATACAACTATGTACAGGTCTCCCTGATAAATCCTTCATCTTTCCCTTGTCCAGGGACAGCATCACTTTGGAAATGATTCCCTTGTTCTCCTTGCCTGCCACAGGCAATCAACCCTTCCCCATTCCCCTGTCTTGGCTGTGTTTACTTGGGCATTGCCCTCACCAAGATGGAAGGAAACCTCTTGTGTTCAGTGCTTGGCAATGGTTGAAATTGGGGAGAAGAGGAGCAGGGAGACAGTGAGAATATGAAAGTCTACAGGTAGGAGGCTAGGACAGTGCAAAGGACCTCTCAGACTACCCTTGACTGACCTTAGGGGCAGGAAACACAGGGAAAGAAGAGCTGAGGCTCCCAGCAGCCCACCAGCTCATCAGGGGATGGAGCAGGTCCAGCACACGTCTTACAGCAATCTACAGTCAAGAGATGCTCATTCCTGTGCAGACTAAACACCAAAGTGCTAAGGGGACAGTGAGTGGACAGTGAACGAAGCTAGGTCCAGGAACAAGACAGGAAGATCCTTGGTGGGGTAGGATTTTAGCCAAGGTAATTTGTCACATCGGGAAGGTAGTTTTGCAGTCCGCACAGCCTCTGTTAGAGCAAAACAGGAGCATTCTGTTGCCTTGGAGGAACAAGTGGGCTGTTGTGGCTCATGTAGCTTCTGGCTGATGAATGTTCCCCTGCTGAGCTAACATCAGGAAAGGAGAAAATACGGGAGTTTATCTAGGTAAGAAAGAGTGGAGAGATTTGCAGAGGAGAAAGGAAACAACAGGCAGATGCACACAGAGACCTGCGAGGCGTTAGAGACCACAAGTGGGAACGGGCCTGCTCTGGCTCGCCTGAGGTGGCAGAAAGAAACCTAGTCTATAGGAAAATGGCAAGACTTGGAGACAAGGCACTCTGAGGTGCTAGTTAGAAGGGAGTAACTAAGTCCTTTGAACAGAGGTACAGGATGTAAATAGCATAGTGATTTGAGTGGAAAATCTTGACCAGTAGAAAATCAAGTTTCTTGTGAGCAGATAGATTGTGTTCCCAACGCTCGCGAATGATCCCATTTCCTGTAACTCAGGAAAACACATTTCTCATCAGAAAACATAAAGCGTCCAGGAAGATCAGGTTCTGTGGCCCAGTTCCCCCCTTATGTCCCTAATGAGTATCTTTGCCTAGTTTCTACATTGCAAGCCGTTTTCAGGTGAAATGCATCCAAGTCCCCTGCTGGTGGAGGACACACAGCAACACGGATCTCTGAGCCCCTCGCTATGCCTCAGTCTGAACAGGAGAGTTTTCTCCAGATTTCTCCCAAAGGGTTCCAATCTGAGGAACCAAAGTCAATTATCTATCTATGACAGCAAGGGCCTCACAGAGTCCTTCCACATACTCACAGGCCCAAAGTGTAAGCCAGGCCTCTGGCCCCCACCCCACCTGCAGGAGTAGAAAGTGCTACAGATACCCAAAGGACTCCTTGACTGAGACTCCACTATCAGATGGAGACCTCTGGGATCAAGGACAGGCCCGAGACAGCTTCCTGAAGAGAAAGGCCTTGGGGAGAGATTTTGGTCTGGGACCCAGCAGCATTAAGGTCAGGTTATAATCTGGAGAAACTAGGGCCGCTGACAGTGGCAGGAAACAGTGCATGTGCAAGAGCCGCAGTCTCCCAGGAGCTCTGCACACATCAGGGCCTGACAGGAAGACTCACTCCCACATACAAGGGAGGACAGAGTGGCATCCATTGAGAACGGTCAGCATCTGACACAACCCTGCCCTGGGTGTATACATGGTACTTTACCACTGGCCTTGGGGGGTGCTCCTCCACAAGGACAGAGAGAAGGCATTCTCCCTGACTCACCACTTGGGATGAACTTACAGGAGCCTTGATGGTATGGAGACTCCAACTTAAGCACCCCACTGGGAGGACAGAGAAGGCTGGGCAGGGCAGGCCTCTCCCCACTCAACCCTCGTTTCACAGCCTGCAGTCAGTCCAGCCAGTGTGCAGTGCTCTGAACCTTTGATGTGCTAAGGCCCAGACGGTATCATCCAGGTTCACTTTAAAGAAATGTGTGTCCCATACTCCATGTGCTCCAGAAGGTCAGCACTGTTCCACACTCTTCGTGTTTACTGTCTCCCTCCACAACCTCAGGATGTGTACGCTGCTGCTGTCATGTCCATTTCACAGTCATGACAATGGAGGCCCGGAGAGTTTAGATTAACATGGCCAAGGTCACACAGGGAGTCCTGAGTGTTGTGATTTCCCAGGACATGAGTGCAGGTAGTTTGACCCCAGAACTTATACTTTGAACATTTATGATAAATTTCAAAATGTAAAATGAAAAGATTATTTGTCACATCAGGAAAGCAGTTTGCTGTCCCCACAGCCTCTGTCCCAGCCAGAAATGAGAATTCTATACCCCTGGAGAAACAAGTCATAGGCCACTGTGAATCACAGAGCCCCTGGTTGATGATGGGACCTGCTCTGACTCACCTGGGGTGGCAGAAAGAAACCTAGTCCATAGAAAAATGACAAGACTTAGAGACAAGGCACTCTGAGGTGCCTTGGAGAAGGAATTTAAGACTTCTGCTCTCCTCTGATAAGTTCCAAAGCAATGGGGCTTGTGCAACACAGGCTGGCCTTGGGCTAGGCAGCTGCGAGCGATCACGTGCTATTGGTGGCCACAGAAGAGCACCCCAGGTTGACTCTGAAACTGCAAGACCCAGATGTTTGGGGACACGAGCACCAAAGAGCTGAAGCCTGCTTGTGACAATGGAGGCCCAGATAGTTTAGACAACATGACCAAGGTCACACCGGGAGTCCTGGGTGTTGTGATTTCCCAGGACATGATTACAGGCAGTTTGACCCTAGAACTTGTACTTTGAACATCTATAATAAATTTCAAAATGTAAAATAAGCAGGACAGACCGGGAGCCACAGCCATCCCAGACACTGACTTTGGCCAAGAACTCTGCTCCTCTTAGAGATGCTGCCGCCCAAGAAGAAAGGTGTGCTAAATTTTAGACGGAGGAACAAGGCGTGTGTGCAAAACCCACGTCGCCATCTTTGATGTCTAGGAGCATCCCAATGTCACCAGCTTTGTGTAAGGCCACAGCCACAGCCCTTCTACAAGTAAGAACAATCTCCCATGCAAGACCACCATCTGTTCTGGGCATCCAGATCTATCCCCAAATAAATATGGCCTCCTCTATCACACCCTGAAGGAGGCCACCAACCTCCTGCATCAGTTTTGGCTTCTCACTACTGGACTGTGACAGCTGGTAACTGACTGTCACTGATGTGCCCCTCCCTTTGGGTGCACTCCTGCAGCACAGTAACTGGTTGGTATTGCAGTGCTATGTGGAAGGCCACGTCCTGTTCCCCATTGGGCTGTAGACCCTTGTGTGGATGAGACACAAAATACCAACCTCTGCCTTCCTCACTCACTTATACACAGCACACATGAAAAGAACAGAAGGAAAGGAAATGAAAATGGAGTTCCATCCTTGAGAAGTAACCCAGTGTGTCAAAACCGTCTAGAGTATCCTGAAGGCCCCACAAGGTGGGTGTGGAATTTCTTACCATGGCTTGCGGACAGAGGAAATAGGAAAGCAGACATATGGGCAACCTCACTAAAACACTATGACTCCCAGACTACACAGAGCTGTCATCCATGGCAAATCTCAGATCCAGGTCCTAAACAAGGAGCCAGGAGCAGGCAAGACAGTTGTGAACATCTAGGGGCAGTCAAGTCCCAGAGATCGATAAAACTGATCCCATTCTCCTCCTCCACAGAGAAGGAAGGCTGTGACTGGGTTAGGTAGACATTTAGGTGAGCTCAATGACAGAAACCTGAAGGCAAGAAGCTATTGTGCCGGGGGGGGGGGGGTGTGTGTCTGTGTCTGTATCTATGTAACTGATATTTCCCCTACGAAACTGAGTAGCTTAAGAACTAAAAGTCACCACACATTTCTTCTGTCTTTTCCTAGCTGTCTGATCATGCTGTGCGTGCAGATGGGGGCTTAGTGGAACTTACCGAGTGGGAAGAGAGATGCCAAAGCAGAGCTCATGTTCCTCTGGTGAGACAGGCGGATCCCCGGAGCACTTTGGTCAGTCCACCTAGCCTGACTTGCACAGTTCTAGGCCAATAAGAGATCCTGCCTCAAAATGAAAAAGATAAAAGCCTATGGCAGACACAGCTGTAACCTAGTACTGCGGAGGTGGAGACAGGAGGATCAGAAGTTGAAAGCCATAGTCAGCTACATAACCAGCTTGATTCCAGCATGGGCTATAAGCTCATGTCCTTCTGCTCAATCTGTACTAAACTGAGGCTCTTGTCTCACCACTCCTGTGGTGAGCAGAAGGGAAAGCAGAAGAGAGTGTGGGTCCCAGGCCTTACCCACTAACACCAGAAGGGCCAGACCGGTCCGAAAGAAGGATAAACATTTCCACAGAGCCAAACAAGCCTGAGAGTCCACAGGTGGGAGGTTAGTGCAGTGGAAAGGGTCTTCTCAGCCAACCTGGACTGTGATCTCAGGGCCAGGAGACACAAGGAAAGAAGAGCTGGGGCTCCCAGCAGCCACCACCTCATAGGGGATGGAGCAGGTCCAGCACACACCTTACACTGATCTACAGTCAGGAAACACTCGTTCCTGTGCAGACTAAACAACATGCTAAGGGAACAATGAGTGGGAAGCGAACAGAGTTGGGCTCAGGCCCAAAGCAGAAAGTTCCTTGATGAGACAGCGTTCTTGCTAACTCTGAACAGAGACACAGGATGCAAATGGCATTGGAGCCTCGTGGCTTTGGGGGGAGGAATTCAACAGGGAAGCCAGGTCTATTGTGAGTAAATAGGTTGTGTTCCTGACACTTGGAAATGGGATATGTGATATGTGATACCAGAAAGCATTCACAAAGACACGGAACTGTGATCTCAGGTTCTGTGGTCCAGGTCCCCCCTCATGCCGTTGATGAGCCCCTACATCCTGGACCCCTACATCCACACCCTGGACCCCTGGAAAAGTCTCAGGAACACAGGCCCTGGTGCCCCTCCTTATGCCTCTGTCTGGCTTTCTTTCCTAAAGAAACCAAAGGCAATTAATTACCTGTGACAGCAAGGACCTCTCAAAGTCCACCCTTTCACAGACACAAGTCATAAGACAAGTCTCTAGACCTCACCCTGCCTGAATGAGTGAGGAATGCAGCGAGAGACCCAGAGGGACCCTTGAGTAGGAAGCCAAGGTCAGAGGGAGTCTTCCGGTATCAGTAAGAGGTACAAGAAGCTCCTCTATAGATAAACGCCATGGGGAGGGCCTTCCTGCTGGGAATCACCAGTAGCACGGTCAGGTTAGGATCTACAGAGACAAGGCCTGGAGACAATGACGGCAGCCCGCACATGCATGAAGCTAGTGTCTCCCAGGAACTCTGCACACAGCAGGACCTGACGGGAAGCCTCACCATCAGGCACATTGGAGAATGAGGTAGCAGCATTGCAGGCAGCCCTAGCCTATGTGCAGTCTACACTGGTAGACTGGGGATAAGGGAAGTTCCTGAAAACCATGACTGAATCTTCCCCTAAAAGAAAAGGCAAGAGAAATCTTCCTGGCTTACTACCTGGGATGACCAGACAGGGCACTCCTATATCCTCGTAGTCAAGAGACCTTGACTTGGGTACCAAACTCAGAGGCCAGAAAAAGGTTGGGCAGGAAAGGATACTTCACAGCCTAGACTCACTCCTACTGAGTGGGCTGTAAGTCCAATTAGACAGCTATTGGTTGCTCCTAAAATAAAAGAATCACTATTGCAACACTGGTGTCTTGCTAAATTGGTGATTGTTGGTCATTGTTATGGTTCATGGGCTTTACAGACGGGTAGGTCTATTGATTGACTTTTCTCCCTTGGCATTTTACATAGACTCTTCAGATGTTGTGAGTGCTAGTCCTCAGGAATGAGGCTTCAAGGTCAGTTCCAGCTCAGTTCCTCTAAGTCCTATGTCCAAAGTATGTGATATCTTCAGTAATAGAGTCTTACCTTCAAGTTCTGGGGGACAACCTAAAGCCATGACAATATCCTATATCGTTTTAGGGAGTCTTTTAGACTCTCCTGAGCAACAGCTTGAAGGAATATTTTCCATGCCTGGTCTGGGGATTTTGTTAGATAGTCTATAGATCTTGGGGAAATTATTCTCACTCTGTATGGCATAACTCCATTATATATATTTTTATTTTTATTATTGAATTTTATGTATATGAATGTATTGCCTGAATTTGTATAAGTGCACCCATGTCATGCAACGCCCATGGAGGTCAGAAGGGAGCATTAGATCCCCTGGAACTGGAGTTATGGATGATTGTTAGCTGCATGTGGGTGTTAAGAATCAAATCCAGGTCATCTTCAAGAGCAGCCAGTACTCTTAACCACTGAACCATCTCTCCAGCCCCAATATATATGTTTTTAAGTAAGCTTATAAAAATACTCCCTGTGGTTTTCTCAAAACCTTGGTGTTATTCCCTTCTTTCTCCCTCCCCTTTGCATTTAGAACATTTAACCTAAATTTCAAAGTGTGTCCCCCTAAAACGTAATTAATATGTTACAACAGAAAGGGAATTTTCTGTCAATACAGCCCTCTGTCCTACCAGGACACAAGCACTTTGCAGCCCTTGAGGACCATGCCTTGGGCGCTTGTGACTCATGGTGCACCTGTCTCCTGAATGTCCATCCACTGTTATAACACCAAATAAGGGGTAAATGGTGGGAGTTATCTACAAAGAGTATGAGAGATTTGCAGGTGGGGGAGGAAGTAGACAAGTACACATACAGGGGTCCAGCAGCACTGTGAACTGCGAGTGAAGACCAGAGACTCCAGCTTCTGTCTTCAGTGCTTAGGGACAAGGCACTCTGAGATACTAGCAGGGAGAGGAAAATACCTAAGTTCTGTCTTCTCTGTTGCGTTCCAGAGCCATGGGACTGGCACAAAGGAGCTTGGCACTGGGCTGGGCGACTGCCATCTTGCTGCTACTGATGGTCATGGCAGAGCGTCCCGAGTGGACTTTGAATGGCAAGGCCCAGGTGTTTGCAGACCGAAGCACCCAGGAGATAGAGGCCGTGCACAGCTTCCTGGTGAACAGGATGGAGCTGGAGCTTCAGCCTTCTAAGCCGCCAGCTTTGGACAAGAACTCTGTGTTCCTCATCAAACTGCTGCTGCTGCCCAAGAAGGATGTGCTGGATTTTCTGGATAAAGGAACAGACTGTCCTGTGTGAGAAGCCCGTGTGGTCATCTTCTCTGGTGCCCAGGAGCACCCTAATGTCACCGAGTTTTCTGTGGGGCCACTGGCTCAACCCATCTACAGGAAAGAACTATCCTCCAGGCCAGGGAAACATCAATCCTGGGCATCGAGCCCGTGTGGTCATCTTCTCTGGTGCCAAGGAGCACCCTAATGTCACTGAGTTTTCTGTGGGGCCACTGGCTCAACCCGTCTACAGGAAAGAACTATCCTCCAGGCCAGGGAAACATCAATCCTGGGCATCCAGACCCATGTCCAAAACAGAGTATGAGCTCCTATATGACACGCTGAGGGAATCCATGAAGCCCCTGACTCAGTTTTTCCTTGACATCACGGGCTTCTCACTGGAGGACTGTAATGGCCAGTGTCTGACCTTCACCAATGTGGCCCCCCGTAGTGTAGAGACTAGGCATCGTAACACCATGTTTATCTTACAGCGCATTGTGAAAGGCTATGTCCTACAACCCACTGGACTGGAGATCATCATGAATCATGGGAGCACAAATGTCCAGGACTGGAGAGTGGTTCAGGTCTGGTATAATGACAGGTTCTACAACAGCCCAGAAATATGGGCTCAGAAATATGCAGAGGGAGAAGTAGACATAGTGGTCTTCAAGGAGTTGCCATCCAAGAGCACAGAACAGTCACCACTCTCCTACAAGCCCCATAGAGAATTCCCCAAACCTATCAGCGAGTCTGACTCCCATGTGGTACAAGCCAATGATCCCCAATACATCATAGAGGACAACACTTGTGATCTTTAGGGACTGGAGTTTCTCCTTCTGGCTGCAATCCTCTTCTGGGTTCCAGATCCTGAATGTGCACTTCGGGGACGAGCATATAGACTATGAGGTCGGTGTGCAAGCAGCTGTGGCCCTGGAGAAAAAACACACACCTGAAGGCATGGAGACCAGGACCACAGATATGGGCTGAAACCTGGGTAGTGTTACTCCTGAGTTAGCCTCTGGCATTGACTGTCCAGACACAGCCCCTTCCTGGACGTGATCCACTACTATGACAATGACAGCCCTGTCCTTTATCCATGAGCCCTTTGCCTCTTTGAGATGCCTTCTGGGGTGCCTGTTAGTCCTATCTTTAACAGCAACTTTGCAGGCAGCTCAGATTTAATGGGACATATGCTGGTGCTGCGGACAACCTCAACAATCTACAATTTCATTTTCATCTGAGACTACATCTTCCACCCTAACAGGGTGATGGAAGCCAAAATGCATGCCACGGGCTATGTCCACACCACTCTCTATACCCCTGAGGGGTTGGGCCATGAAACTCGCCTGTACACCAACCTACATGGAAACATCTGTCCCTCCCTAGTGCATTACCTCATTGACCTGGACGTGGCAGGTAGGACTTGAGATCTGACTCTCCCTATCAGCCAACTGCTTCTTATAAACAACTTCACAGGAGACAGGGCTAAGACTCCCTGGAATAAAATCAGGCACATTCATTCAGTGTCCTTCCCCCGTAATGAAACATCAGAAAAATGGTGGCAGTGAGCAGCACCCTTTGTTTACCAGAGTGTTAGGTGTGTGTCCGCCCAGGAGGAAGAGCCACAGAGGGAAAGAAATGCCACTTCCTAGCACTTTGAGCTAGACTATAGTGCCACATAGAGATGCTTAGTGTGTTTCTGGGTAAATGATGTCACCACAGAGGAATGACAGGACTGATGCTGGACACCAAATCCAGTAACAGAACAAGGCCACGGGGATCAGGTCGGTGGCTTACAACTGCTCTACTTGGGCATCCAGCACAGAGAACACTAACAGTGCTTAAGGCTGCAGGAACACCTTCTGTTACTTCTCCAAAGTTAAAACCACAGCAATCGGGCTGTATCAAAGCTCCGCAGAGACCAGCCTAGGGTCGCCCTGACACTGCCACAGTTGCCATGACCGACCTATGTCCTCCAGCTCCTCTGGCATGCGGTTTACATAGTCTCCCTGGTCACACTGCTAGCCTAGTACTTCACCCCAGGACTCCTTCCTCCTAGTGGCTGGCTACAGATGTGGGCTATGTTGGAGATCCCAGGTCAGAGGGAGGAGGTATCTGTTCCAAATCTTGTCTCTCACCCGTCTCCCCTTATGCTCCCAGGCACCAAGATCAGCTTCAAGACACTGCAGACCAAGCAGGGAAGCACAAGACACGACCAGGTCCATCCTACACCTGAGCAGACAGAGTACTCCCATGAGCGCCAGGCCACCTTCCCCTTTGTACAGACTCTGCCCCAGTGTACGCTCTTCAGCAGTCCCAAAGAGGACATCTGGGGCCACAAGCACAGCTGCAGCCTGCAGACCTACTCCACATCTAAGCACTGGCTGCCACAAGGATCACAGGATGATGTGGCTGTTACCTGGGCCAGGTAAGGAGTCCCAGAGAAGCTGGGGAGGAGAGTCAGGGGCTTCCCTCTTTGATTGCAAGTGTCTGTGGTTCAGTGCTTGAGGCTTGGAGTCTGTGAGTCCTCATGCACTCAGGGAGGGAGGGGAGGTGCTCATAGGTCTCCTGGCCCTCGAATGGCTGTAGACAGTGTTGCAGAGTCCCAGGATATAGTCACCCATTCTTGGAAATGCAGCAACTTCCCCATCTTTGGCCCTGAGGATGTCCCCTTAGAGGGACTAAGAGGCCATCTGACTTCTTGGCCTGTAGGTACTCCCTGGCAGTGACCAAGTACCAGGAGTCTGAGTGGTGCAGCACAAGCCTCTACAACCAGAACCACCCCTGGGACACCTCCCCCCATGATCTTTGAAGACTTCCTTCAAAATGATGAGAGGATTGAAGATGAGGTACCAGACCAGTCCTTCCTACCCACCTCTAGCCAGACCTGTTCCTGGCCCAAGACTTGTGGGGTGGAGAGCAGTTCAGAGGTCATGACAGGTAGGCCAAACTCTTTTAAATGGGGCTGAGGACATTTCAGGAAATTTGTAGGTACATCTAAAATGCCCCCAGAGTGTTCCCAAGGGTCGATACTCAGCACTGACTGCCTACCCACTGAACCCTGTGTTTCTTCCATAGGATTTTGTGGCCTGGGTGACAGTGGGATTCCTGCAAACACCCCATTCTGAGGATGTCCCCCACGAGGCCACACCTGAGAACTCTACCGGCTTCGTGCTCCAGCCCTTCAACTTCAGTCAAACAAAGCCAGGTACAACTGTCACCATTATATCAGCACTGGATGCCTGAGGACAGGTCCTACCTGATGCCTCCTCCTTATAGCTACAATGGACTACAATCCTGTGTAAAGACTCCAGCCCCAGCTCCTGTCTAATAATCCCAGAGCCCCACAAGGTAAATAATAAACCCTTAAGATCTGAGTTTCATGTGTTGCTTCTTAGTGCTGTGGAGGGCATGGGCCACACACTCAGATGAGTGGCCATGGGCTCCATCTATGTCTGTCTTCTGCATGCCAAAAAGG
This sequence comes from Nannospalax galili, assembly GCF_000622305.1. Classification (NCBI taxonomy): domain Eukaryota; kingdom Metazoa; phylum Chordata; class Mammalia; order Rodentia; family Spalacidae; genus Nannospalax; species Nannospalax galili. The sequence goes on from NW_008350120.1 coordinate 387,379, forward strand.
CCTCCGTGACCAGGACAAAGCTCTTGGAATTCTGTAGCAGGTGGGCTTTTCAATATCTGAGGTTCTCAGCTCCCTCTCGGGGAATTGTCCCTCAGTGGTGGGCCTGCAAAATCTGCTAAGGAGAAATCTAAGAAAATTAACAACATCGCACCCTTAGGCCATTGCTGTAGCATCTAAGGTTTACCCCAAGAACTCTTTATCAACCTAGGAATGACATATGTATATGCTGAGTCTTTGTAGTATTGTCTGTAACAACAAAAGTCTGCAGACAACCTACTTTGCGTCTGTGGGGAAGAATAGTTTGATAAACTAGCACAGCTACATGGTGCCAAGGGAAAGAAAAAGTTTATGATCAAGACTATGGGGAAAACCCCGCAGGGTACATTAAATAGTCGAAGAAAATGCACAATGTGTTAACTTTTGTGTAAAAATAGGATAAAACGAAAGATCCAGCTTACAGGAATTGAAGGCTTATAGTTGCCCTCAAAAATCTGAAAGAAACAGGAAACCAGACTTTTCCATTATGACTTTATTAGGAACATGGCCCTTAACCCAGAGCTGGAGCTGGAGTGAGCTTAGTTGGTAATGTGCTTGCCACACTTACATGAGGACCAAAAGAAGAGGATGGCAGCTCATATCCGTAACCATAGCACTGGGGTGAGGGTAGAAGAGATAGGCTGATCCCTTGAGCATCCTGGCCAGCCGGTCCAGCAGTTCAGCGAGACAGCCTGTCTCAAAAAATTAGGTGGAAAGTAAGTGAGACAACTGACTGTGATCTCCCAGGAATGTATACATATGAACATGAACATACACACACCTACACACAGACACATGTGCACAAACACATCCACACAACCACCACATACCAAAAAAGTGGAAAGAAATTAAAAGAATAAAGAGATCCCAAGCTGAGAAGTTACCCAAGGTGTGTGGGAATTGTTTAGAGAACCCTAAAGAACTGACGAGGTCGGTGCACTTTCCTACCCTGGGGCCGTGGACAGAGGAAACGGAGAAGCAGAGAAGGGACCCCACATTGTCTGTATACTGCTATGCCTCCAAAGTTGTGCAGAACTGTCACTCACAACACCACTAAGGTAGTCCTTATCATTGTGATTTAACAGGACTTGAACCCTAGACAGTTTGATCTCAAAGCCTGAATTTTGAGCCTCTGCCTGAAATTTCAAAATGCATCCCCCCTAAAAGGTAATGTGTTGCATCAAAAGGTAGTTTTGTGGTCAGTAAAGCTCTCTGTCCCACCAGGACATGTGCATGTTGCAGTCCTAGAGAACCAAGCCTTGGTCTGCTGTGACTCGTGGTGCCTCTGGATGACTAAAATATCACCAAGGAAAGGGGGGAAACTGGCAGTTTATCAGCACAAGAGATGCTATGAAAGATACGTAGATGGAGGAGGAAACAAGCACACACAGGGGACCAGACAGTGATCTGAACCATGAGAAGAGACCCAAAGACTCCAGCTCTGGCTCCAGCTTGGATGAGTCAGCCACAGGAGCTCAGGTGGTAGGAAAATGACTGTGCTTAGGGACAAGGCACTCTGAGGTACAACTTTGGAACTGGAAATGCCTAAGTCCTCTCCTCTACTTGGCTACATTCCAGAGCCATTTGGTTGATATGAAGGAGCTTGGCACCAGGCTGGGTGACTGTCATCTTAGTGCTGTAGCACCTCAGATGCACGAGTTGTGCATGCCCAGCTTCCTGATGGTCCGTGCACAGCTTCCTGATGGTCCGTGCACAGCTTCCTGATGAACAGGATGGAGCTGAAGCTTCAGGCATCCAAAACACTGACTCTGGCCGAGAACTCAGTGTTCCTCATTGAGATGCTGCTGTCCAAGTAGAAAAACATGCTGAATTTTCTAGATGAAAGAAAAAAATGTCCCATGGGGGAAGTTCATGGCATCATCCTCTTCGGTGCCCAGGAACACCCCAGTGTAACTGCGTTTGCTGTGGGGCCCTACCATGGCCCAACATCAAAGTAGTATTCCCAAAGTCAGGGTACCATAGGCCCTGGGTTTCAAAACTCAACCCCAAAGCACAATACAGAGGAACATAGAATTGTCTACAAAACTGGAGGAGACAACCAAGCTCCTGTATCATCTTTCTTCTCGACACCACCAGCTTCTCACTACAGGACTGTTGCAGCCAGTGCCTGACCTTCACCAGTGTGGCTCCCCATGGCATGGAGTTCACCAGCGCCTGTTTCATACAGTGCTATCTGGGAAGCCACATCCTTCACCTCACTGGGATGGAGATCCTTGTGGGTCATGGGAGCACAAATGCCTAGCACTGAAGAATGGAGCCACTCTGGTATACTGGCAAGTCCTACCACAACCCAGAGGAACTGGTTCAGAAACATTTGGAAAGCCAGGTGTGGTGGCACACGCCTTTAATCCCAGCACTCAGGAGGCAGATCTCTGTGATATTGAGGCCAGTCTTGTCTACATAGCAAGTTCGAGGCCAGCTGGGGCTACAGGGAGACCCTGTCTCAAAAAAAACAAAAAAAAAAAGTCCCAAGCCAGTGTTCACAGGGAGTAAATACTAAGCATTGTCCAGCCGGCTGAACTCTGTGTCTCCCATAGGATTTTGTGACCTGGGTGATGGTGGGGTTCCTGCACATCCCCACTTTGAGAATGTCCCAAGCATGGTCATACTTGGAAAATCCATGGCTTCTTTCTCTAAATCTTCAATTCTTCCCCAGAGGATCAGTCTGTTGTATCCAGAGACACTGTGATCATGTGAGCCATGTTACAAAGGCCACAACTATGTTGGGGCCTGGAGCCCTGAGGACAGGTCCTGCCTGATGCTCCTCCTTTCACCTACAGTCCTGTGTGAAAGTCCAGCCCCAGCTCCTGCCTAATGACCCCAGAGCTCCCCAAGGGCCGACACACTAAACCTTTCAGTTTCCACGATTATATGTTACTTAGATCTGTGGAAAGCATAACACCACATACGCAGACGGTGTTCATGGGCTCTAACCATGTTTTTCTAGTGTACCCCCAATGTGATACGGAATTTCTGTATCAGAAGAGTTTTTCGCTATCTGAGGCTTTCTGCTCCCTCTCATGGAGACTGTAGGTGAACAGTCCCACTTCATAGATGGGCGTGAAGAAGGACTCTGTGTTGGGGGCTGGAGAGATGGCTCAGCAATTAAAAGCACCGACTGCTCGTGCAGAGGACCCGGGTTCAGTTCCCAGCACTCACGTGACAGCTAACAACCATCCATAATTCCAGTTTTGGGGGAACCTGACACCCTCTTCTGGCCTCCACGGGCACTGCACGACATGGATGCACTTACATACATGCAGGCAATACACTCATACACATAAAATAAAAACAATAACAAAATATTAAAAAAGAAAGAAGCTGCATATGTGTGACTGTATGTCTCTGTGTATGCATGTGCGTGCACATGCATGTGTGTGTGTGCATATGTAGGCAACTGCATACTTCTGTGTGTGTGTGTGTGTGTGTGTGAGAGAGAGAGAGAGAGAGAGAGACTATTGCCACCCCAGCCACATGAAAGGTAGCTTGACTGAAGGCTCGCTCCCCCTTTGTGCTTCTGTCTTTTCCTGATTGATGGTGCTGTGTATGCAATAGGGGCTCAGTGGTTCTTGCTGAGGGGGAGCAGAGGCAGAGTGAGCAGAGCTCAGAGGCCCATTGGACACTGACAAAAACGGGGCAGAAAGAGGGAAAGCAAGGGAATAAGATATGATGTGAAGGACAGGAGAAAGGAAGACACAGACACCAGGAAATCCAGAGCCCAGAGTGAGTGGCAGAAGGCCACTGCAGAGCACTATGGGGGACAGAGGCCAGCACTGCCAGGAGGCACATTACAGGGAGTGGACATGCCTCTGGTCTGCATCTGGGAGGGTCATTGGCTGCCAAGTTCTCCCTTGGCCTCTATGACTCTCTTGTCATTGTGTCCCTCTCCCTGATGCCCACTTACGTCAGAAGAGAGGGCTCCAAGCCTCTCTTCCGCATGTCCTTCCTTCTGGCAATGCAGAGTGACATTTGGAGATAAAATATTATAGAGTATGAGATCATCCATGAAGGACATGGAGACAAGAAGTGCACACTCCCCACTGTAGAACCAAGCATTGCCATCTGAAAGATCGCAGTCAGTCAGCGGTACAGCTGCAGGGAGGGAAGAGCCGGGAGAGCCTGGAGGATTTAGGGACGGGGAATATCTCCCTGATATTGTGGTACTGGGTGCCTGTCATTACACACTTGTGAGGATCCCCTGGATGCACTCCAAGCATGAACCCCAGCATAAACTATGAGTTCTTGGTGGTGATGGGATGTCCCTGTGGTTCAGTAGTTGCCACACGTGGGCTGACAGTAAGGGAGGTACAGGTAGAGGGCAGGGGATGTAGACTCTACCCCTAGTCTTCAATTTGCTATTAAGCTAAAACTCCTCTAAAACATGAAGTCCATCAACACTGCCTCACAGGTGGGAGGGGGATGAATCATAAGACCCATCTTACCCTGAGGAGCTACAAGCAGCTAGTGGTTGGTGGGGGAGGGGAGTCAGGTTCCTCAGTAGCCACTGCTAAGTTACCCCTATCCAGTTAATAACCTCCAAACACGCTCATATGAGTAACCTAATTAAATGCAGTGGGAGGTAGGAAGGAAGGGAGGGAGGGAGGGGAGGAGGGAGGGAGGGAAGTGAGACATGAGGGCTCGGATTCTGAGGTTGTAGACATAGTGAGCTAATCAGCTGTAGCTCACCACCTATGAAAAGCATTGAAGGAGCTTCAAAGGAAAGACTGGGCAGAACTTCACATAGAAAAGTTAATAGAGAAAAGGCATCTTTGAGTTTCAAGAACATAGCTCTGCATTAACCTCAGAAGGAGTTTGAGCTTGCTCCTTCGTACATTCTTTTTATGTTTGACTTTATTTTTATCCATTACACTAAAGAAGATATTTTGGGAAACCAACATTCAGACATTTAACTGTGACATAAAGATTTAAAAGATGATCAAATACAGCATCAGCCAAAGCATATTAATATTTAGAAGTAACTAAAAATTTGCAATAGAAGAATGTTTTTTCCAAGTTAAGTTTG
>NW_008350120.1:396947-416503 GCF_000622305.1 Nannospalax galili
GGGAGGGAGGGGAGGACAGAGGGATGGAGGGACAGAGGGAGGGAGGATTTATTGGGAAGAAGAAGCCATTTAGCTGGAGGTTGGGGATAAGAGAAGAGGACAGGGAATGATCAAAATAGCTGTTATATATAGATATGAAACTGGATGAGAACAAATAATTTTAAAAAGCAAAAACATGGGCTGAAGAGATGGCTCAGTGGTTAAAAACACTTACAGTTCTTCCAGAGGACTGGGCTTTGAGTCCCAGCACCCATGGTAGCCAACAACTGTCTGTAGCTCCAATTCCAGGGGATTCTACACCCTCTTCTGGCCTCTGCAGGCTTGCATGCATACACGTGGCGCACTTACATACATTCAGGCAAAACAGTCACACACATAAAATAAAAATAATTTAAAAAAACATTTTTAAAAAACATGAAGTCTAGGCCTGCACGAGATTTGATCTGTCCATACCCTGTCATGGAAGGAAGGAGGGTTCATCGAATTCCAGCCCTCCCTGGGGATTTATACCCAGTTAAAGGTTTTTGGGAGGGAGAGACATTTTCCTCAGTGATGTAGCCTCCGGCTGGCTGCCCATAATCACATACGCAAAACTTTTCCCATGCTGCTGTAAGAACCACAATGACACTCTTTGAGTCACCAAACAAAAAGTAAGATCTAAAAGCAGAAAAGGGATTAGGGAGGAAGTAGAAGGGGAATTTGAAGATCAGCAAGAGTTAGAGAGGGGAGAGAACAGGGCAGCGGGGAGATAGGATAAAATGGTGTGTATACTTATGAAATGTTATAATGAGACCCAGTATGAATAATTAATATTTGCTAATAAAAATATTTTTATATATTTAATATTCATATATGCATATAAAGTGCTTTGATCAAAGCTACTCCATTCCCTCCCCTCAATTTCTCCCCATCACCCCCACTGCTTCACGTTTGTCCTCTTTTAATATCCACCGAGTCCACTAGTGCCACCTACATGTGTGTGAGCATGAGACTATCTACTGGGCATGAGTAGCCTCTCAGGGCCCACATCCCTGAAGAAAACTGACTCTCCCTCCTCCCACAGCATGGATAAGACTTCCTGAGCCCCTCCCCATCCATACTGGGTTTGGCTGGCTTGATCCGGGGCAAATCTTGCGCACGCAGTCCCAGTCACCGTGTGCGACTGTGCTGTCATGTCCAGAAAACTGTTTTGCTGCGGACATCTACTCCTTGCCCCCTCTTTCATAATGGTTCCTGAGCCATGGGGTGAGGACAGTGTCCCGCCTAGAGCTGAGCACTCCACAGTCTCTTATTCTCTGCACATTGGCCAGTTGTAGGTCACTGTATCACTCCCATCTAGAAGCTCTTCCTATGAGCATTGAGAGATACAGTAATCTATGGGTATAAAAAATAAATGACGAGGCTTGGAGAGTTGGCTCAGCGGTTAAGAGCACTGTTCTTGAAGAAGACCTGGGTTCAATTCCAAGCACTCACATGGCAGCTAACAACTGTCTACAACTCCAGTTCCAGAGGATCCGACAGCCTCTTCTGTCCTCCGCAGGCATTGCACAACGCAGGTGCACTTACCTACATGCAGGCAACACATGTATACACATAAAATAAAAATAACAAATAAAATATTTTTTAATTTAAAAAAAATAAAATATTTTTTTAATTTAAAAAAAATAACTTAAGGAGCAGTTTATCACTATGCTTACTAAGCAGATGTGTAGTAATGGGTTCTTCTAGGGCCTATGACCTAGCCAGCCACAGGTCTTTGGCCAGTTAACCATACAAGACATGAGTTTCACCTAGTGGAGAAGACCTTAAATCCAACCCAAGAGTGGTTGGTTGCCCTACAGTATGTGTGCCACTATTGCACCAGGGGGCTTATCTTGCCAGACTAGTCATTACTGTAGCTCACAGGGTAATGTGGGTAAGACTGTTGATGACTTTTCTCCCCCACCAGCAAGTATAGAACCTTCTCATGAAAGCTGGCCAGTAGGGATGAAGTTCCGGGTCAGTACCACCTTGATTTCTTCATGTATTATGACTCAAGTATATGTTGTCTTCAGTAATCAAATATTACTATCAAGTTCTGAAGGCTAGCAGTAGCCTGTAATGTTTGGGGGCTGTCTATGGGACCACTGACCAACAACTTGAAAGGAAGCTAATCTATCACCCAGCACCTGGCTCTTTATTTGAGAACCTATGGTGTCTTGCAGAAATATCAAAAGTGAGTGAATATGATTAAAAATCAAGTACATTTGCGACAAGGTCATAAACACGTTATAAATAATTAATAGGTGCCAATAAAAAAATTTTAAACCTGAAATCTAGGAGGTAGGCAGATAGTTCAATCGTGTAAGTGCTGGCCTTACAAGCACAAAGATATGAATTTGATTCCCAGAACCTACAGGGAAAAAAAACTGGACATGTTGGTACATGCTTGTAATCCTATAGCCAATGAGGCAAAGATACGTAGATCCTTGGGACACCCTTACTAACTTGGTGAGTTCCATGTCAATGAGAGACCCTACTGCTAAATGATAATAAATAAATAAATAAATAAATAATAAAGCCAGATGAGGTGGCACACCACTGTAATCTCAGCACTGGGGAAGTGGAGGCGAGAGCATCAGAAGTTCAAAGCCACCCTTAACTTATAGCAAGTTTGAGACAAGACAGGGTTACATGAGAGACTGTCTCCAAAAAACACTAAACAGCCCCTAAAGAATGATACACAAGATTATCTCTGAACTACACATATACATGCATACATGTTCATTACATCAGCAAACATGTAGAGAGAGAAGGAGAGAGTGAGAAACACGCACACACAAAATAAAGAAATGAAATCTAGTTCTAAATTAAAAAGGGCAAAAACATACAACAAGGCTCATAGCCTCCTGCTGACTCTGAGTTGACCCAAAAGTCTCCTGTCTCACCCATTCCTGTCAGGCTGGACCCTGAATTCACCAGATAATATGGGTCCCTGAGCTTTCCCATAAACACCAGAGGTCCAAGACAGGACCCACAGACATAAGTTCCCAGGGTAGACCATTTCTATGAAGTCAAACAAGCATGAGAGTTCACAGTGGGAGCTAGGACAGTGGAGAGGAATTAGTTCAGCCTCGACTGATCTCCAGGGCCAGGAGACACAAGGACAGAAGAGCTGAGGCTCCCAGCACCCCACCAGCTCATCAGGGGATGGAGCAGGTCCAGCACACGCCTTACACTGATCTGCAGTCAAGAGATGCTCGTTCCTGTGGAGACAAAACACCAAAGTGCTAGGGGGCAGTGAGTGGGCAGTGAACAAGCTAGGTCAAAGACAAAGACAGAAAATTCGTTGGTGGGATAGGGTTTTGGTCAACTTTGAAGAGAGACATAGGGTACAAACTTGGCATAAAGAATCAAGCGGGAAAGCTTCTCTGGCAGGAAGAATCCTCAAAGGAAACTGGGCCTCTTGTAAGCACATGGGTTGTGTTGCCCACACTTGTAAATGGGATACGTGGTGAAGAAAACTCATTTCCAAATAACAAGAAGTGTCCACAAACTCGGGTTCTGTGGCCCAGCTCCTCCCTCATGTCTCTGATGACCAATTATTCTTCCCTTTGCCTAATTCCTACACTGCCAGTCTTAGGTGAAATGCACCCAAGTTCCCATCTGTTTGCTCCCTGCTGGCAAAGGATACACAGAAACAGAGACCTATGAGTCCCTCTCTGTACCTCCATCTCAGAGGGGAAAGGGTTTTCTCCAGATTTCTGCCAAGGGGTAAAAATCACAGGAACAAAATGTAATCAACCAGCTTTGGCTGCAAGGACCTCTTAGAGCCCTTCCACCCACTTACAGGACCAAGCTCCAAGCTAGGCCGCTGGACCCCACCCCACCTGCAGCACGGGAAGTACATGCAGAGACCCTGAGAGACCATTGAGTGGGCCTACATAGTTAAGAAGAGACTTCTGGAGGCTGGAGAAATAGCTCGGCAGTTAAGAGCACTGTCTGCTCTTGCAGAAGATCCAGGTTTGGTTCCCAGCACCCACATGGCTGCTGACAACCGTCCATAACTCCAGTTCCAGGGGATCTGGCACCCCCTTCTGACCTTTGTGGACACTGCATGACATGGGTGCACTTACATACATGCAAACAGTATAACAAATAAAATAATAAATTAAATTTTTTTAAGAAGAGGAGAGTCTTCTGGCATCATGGCAGGCATGAGACAGTTTCCTTGTAGTGAGATGGAAGAACAATGTTTCCCGTTGGGGGTCAGCAGCATCTATGTCAGGTTAGTGTCTGGAGAAACCAAGGCTGGTGACAGTAGCAGCAGCCAGCATGTATGCAAGAGGCAAGATCTCCCAAGCACTCTGCACATAGCAGGGACACACAGCCTCACCCCACATAAAAGAGAAAAAATAGTGGCAGCCACCGAGGTCTGCCACAGCACAAGCAACCCCACACTCTGTAAATACACAGTACTTTCCTAGTGGTTTGGGGACATGATGAAGCAGTAAAAACCCTGACCATTCCTCCCCCAAAACGAAGAAGAAGGCATACCCCTGACTTACTACCTGATGACCTGACAGGGGCATTCAAATCACCTTGCTGGGCAAGAAACTCCAAGTGGAATACTGAACTAGGAGGCTAGAGAAGGCTAGGCAGGGCAGGGCTCTCCCCATCTGAGCTTCACAGCCTAGACTCACTCCAGTCCCTCTATAGCACTCAGAACCTCCAATGTGTTAGGGTCCAACAGTATCAACGGAGTTCACATTGAAGGGAAGCCAACACTCCCCGTGCTCAACCACTCTAGCACTGCTCTGCAAGCTTAGGGACATCCAGGCTGCTGCTGCCGTTTCTGCCTCACAGTTGAGACAATGAAGCCAAGAGTTTAAACATGGCCAATGTCACATGAGTAGCCATTAGGGGTATAATATACCAGGACTTGAACCTAGGACAGCTTGACGCCAGAGCCTGAATTCTGAACATCTAAAATACATTTCAAAATGTATCTTCCTAAGAATAATTTGTTGCATCAAAAAGGTAGTTTTGGTGTCAGAATAGCCTCCTGCCCCACCAGGACATGAGCACTCTGTAGCCCTTGAGACTAAGCCTTTGCTGCTACGACTCATGGTATACATGGCTGATAAATGTTCCTCCACCGAGATAACGTCAATAAAAGAGGAAAACATGGGAGTTATCTAGATAAGAAAGAGTATAAGAGATTTACAGATGAGGGAGGAAACAGGTAGATGTGCACGCAGAAGCCTGGGGAGCACTGGGAACAGTGAGGACCGTGAGACTCCTGCTCTAGCTTCAGCTGGGTAGAGGGAAGAAAATCAGCTGGAGAAAGGTATTAGCAAGGTATTGAGGTGCTAACTTGCAAGTCCTCTCTCCTCACCTTTGCTGGATTTCAGAGCCATGGATCTGGCCAGAATGAGCTTGGCCCTGGGCTGGATGGCTGCCATCTTTCTGCTACAGATGTCCACGGCAGAACGCTTCAGGGGGGGACCGGATGGCGAGACTCAAGTGTTCGCAGACATGAGTGCTGAAGAGTTGGAGTCCGTGCACGCCTACCTGATGAACAGGGAGGAGCTGGAGCTGCAGCCAGCCAGGACAATGACTCTGGCCAAGAACTGTGTATTCCTCATTGAGAGGCTACTGCCCAGGAAGCACGAGGTACTGGATTTTCTCGATAAAGGAACCAGTCCTCCTCTGCGGGAAGCTCGTGTCCTCATTTACTTTGGCGCCCAGGAGCATCCCAATGTTACCGAGTATGCCGTGGGGCCCATCAAACAGCCCGTGTACATGCGGAAACTGAACCGTGGGCAAGGGCAGGAGCTCCCCTGGGCATCCAGACCCATGTCCAAAGTAGAGTCTGCTCTCCTCCATGATGTCCTGAAGGAGGCCACTGAGCCCTTGAACGAGTTTTTCTTTGACACCACTGGATACACACTACAGGACTGCAATGGCCAGTGCCTGACCTTCACCAATGTGGCCCCTCATGGAATGGCACTCAGAAAACGCCATAGCTGGTTTATCATGCAGCTCCATGTGGAAGATCAGTTGCCACAACCCACAGGGCTGGAGATCCTTGTGGACCATGGGAGCACAAATGTCCAGAACTGGAGAATACTACAACTCTGGTACAACAGCAAGCTCTACCAGAGTGCAGAGGAACTGGCTCGGAAATATAAGGACGGAGAAGTAGACACGGTGGACTTTGAGAACTTACTGCCCAAGATCACAAAGCAGTCACCAACCCTCTCCTACAAACACGGTAGAGAATACCCCAAGCCTATAAGCAAGACTGCCACCCGCGTGCTCCGGCCCAGTGCTCCCCATTACAGCCTCAAAGACAACACCGTGCTCTACGGAGGCTGGACCTTCTTCTTCCACCTGAGAGCCACTTCTGGGCTGCAGATCTTTAACGTGCACTTCAAGGGTGAGCGTATCGCCTATGAGATCAGTGCACAGGCAGCCATGGCGCTCTATGGAGGACAAGGACCAGAAGGAACAGAAACAAAATACATCAACTTGGGCTGGGGCCTGGGTGGTGTCATTCACCAGTTAGTCCCTGGCATCGACTGTCCTGACACAGCCACCTTTGTAGATGCCATCTACTACTATGACAGTGATGACCCAGTCCATTATCCCCAAGCACTCTGTATCTTTGAGATGCCCACAGACGTCCCCCTTGGGAACCACTTTAATTCCAACTTCAGAGACTATTTCAATCACTATGAGAGTTTGAAGGGACATATGTTGGTGCTGCGGACGACCTCAGCGGTCTACAATTATGATTATATCTGGGACTATATCTTCTACCCTAATGGGGTGATAGAAGCCAAGATGCATGCCACCGGTCGCATCCATACCACCTTCTATACCCCAGAGGGGCAGGCCCATGGCACTCACCTGCACGACCACCTGCTTGGAAACATCCGCTTCCACCTAGTGCACTACCGTGTTGACCTGGACGTGGCAGGTAAGACTTGAGACCACACCCTCCCTGTCACTAAAATGCTTTCAATAACTTCACCCAAAAGAGAAGGGGCAAAGAATCCTTGGCATAAAATCAGGTTTATTCTTTCAGGCTTCTTGCATATATAAAGAAATAGCCAGCTGGGCTTGGTAGCACACACCTTTAATTCCAGCGCTTGGGAGGCAAAGGCAGGTGGATCTCCATGAGTTCAAGGCGAGCCTTGTCTAAATAGCAAGTTCTAGGCCAACTGGAAAGACACACACACACACACACACACACACACAAAAAAAAAAAAAAAAAAAAAAAAAAGAAACCAGTATGTACCCCTGAAAATTGGCAGAGATGAATGGTGCCCTAGGGTTATCGTGAATGTGAGTTGTGCATCCGCCCTTGTTAGGGCTGAGTAGAAGAGTGCCCAGGATGGAGAGGAGGAAGTGCCATGGGGAGTAAGGAATCCCACTGCCAAGCACTTTGAGATGGACTATGGTGCCATCTGGGCATGCTCAGCATGTTTCCTGAATGATGTCACCACAGAGGAACAGTAGGGCTGTGATGCTGGACATCCGATCCATAGCAGGACAGGGACACCAGGGCCATTTGGGTGGCTTCCACCCAATCATCCCTTCCTGACCCTCTTGTCCAGGGCACAACTACACAGGTTCAGGTCCACAGTTGCACAGGCTGCCCTTCTCCAAGTTAAAGCCACAGCAAACCGACTAGATCACAGTTCTCTAGAGAACAGCCCAAGATTACCCTAAATCTCCATGGTTGCCATGACTGACCCATGAGCTGTCCTCTGGCTCATCTGGTTATTGGATTTCTTGGTCTCGCCTCTCTAGCCCACACTACTAACCCAGTGCCTGGCCCCAGCACTGCCCCTTCCTTTGGGATGGCTGAGAATTTGGACTAACATGAATAGCCTAGGGAAAGGGGACGAGGCATCTATCTGTCCAGCACTTGATCCTTACTGTCCTGCTCTGCTGACATCTTCAGGCACTAAGAACAGCTTCCAGACAGCGCAGATGAGACTGAAAAACAAAACCAACCCATGGAGCCAGAGAAGCCACCAGGTCAAGACCATACTCCACAAGACCCAGTATTCCAGGGAGCGCCAGGCTGCCTTCCGCTTCACACAGACTCTGCCCAAGTATCTGCTTTTTAGCAGCACCAAAAAAAACATGTGGGGTCCCAGGAGCAGCTATCGCCTGCAGGTCCACTCCCCAGCTGGCCCAGTGTTGCCCCAAGGCTGGCAGAAGTCAACGGCTTTCGAATGGTTCAGGTGAGGGACCTAGGGTGGGTTGAGGGGAAACCAGGAGCTCCCCTCAGTGATTTTGTGGAGTAGAGCATCTGTGGTTCTGTCCAGGAGGCTCTGTGTTTGTGTCGATCTCTGGGTGTGCTTCCTAATGCACCCAGGGAGAGAGTGGAGCCCTGCCCTGCTAGCAGATGGAGGCCGGCAGTCTTGTGGATCCCAGGAGAAAATCAAAATCACTGGTTCCGGGGGAAGCAGCAACTTCCCAATCCTTGACCCTGAGGATATTCTAGTGGTGGGGCTCAGAGGCAGCCCCGGCTTTCAGAGTTACCTGGCTTCTCTGCCTGCAGGTACCAACTGGCAGTGACCAAGTACCAGGAATCTGAGCGGTTCAGCAACCTCGTCCACCGGAACCACCACTGGGCCCACCCTGTGACCTTCGAAGACTTTATTCAAAACGATGACAGCATTGAAGACAAGGTACTGGCTAGTCAAGTACTCCTGCCTCCCTCTGGCCTTGTCGCCAGCCCATACCTCATTTTCTCCCTTGTCCCAGAATTGTGCTTTGCTGAGAGAAGGGAAAATTCAGGTCATGACACATAGGCTGACAACATCTCAGGAAGTTTGTAGCCATATCTAAAAATACTCCATGCCAGAGTGCCCTCAAGTGGCCAGTACTTAGAACTGCCCTGCCCATTGCACCCCATGTCTCTCCCATAGGATTTGGTGGCCTGGATAACCACGGCCTTCCTCCCGCACTTTGAGGACGTCCCCAGCATGGCCATACCTAAGAACTACGTGGGCTTCTTGCTCCAGCCCTTCGACTTTGTCCACGGTATCAAGTGACAGTCAGGTACAGAATCTGCAACTACAACAGGCACTGGATTCCTGAAGACAGGGACTGCCTGACGCCTCTCCCTTTCAGCTACAATCCTGTGTGAGGAGACCAACCCCCCGCTCCTTCCTGATAAGCCCCACAAAGGCAGACAATAAACCCTTCCGCTTCTACCACTGTATGCTGCTTCTTACAGGCAGGGGGAGGGTGTGGGTCACTTGCGCAGGCTCCGTTGATACTTCTCTACTGCCCTCCCAAAAGATCTCCATGAGCAGGGCAGAGGAAGCCCACTGAGATACTAGATTTCTCTGTTCAGTAGGTTTTTCGATATCTGAATGTCTTTCTGTTCCCTCTCCTGGAGGCTACAGTGGAACTGACCACCTCAGTGGTGGGCGTGTGTGAGGAAGCTGCTATGGGAAAATCTAACAGAATTCCAACACCTCCACCCTCCGGTCATTGTTTAGCATGTTTGCTTTATCCTCTGATGCATGTGCTGATTTGTTGCAGTACTGCCTGTAACAACAAAAGTCTGGAGACAAGTGAATTTCCATCTACAGGGAAGAATACTTCATGAACTAGAGCACAGCCACACTTGGTAGCGGGTGATGGGAAACAAGCTTAGGAGCCAGGAGAGTCTGTGAACTTTGAGAAAACCTGCAGGGTTTTTTCTAAGTAACAAAAGAAAGACAGAGAATGGCGTGTGTAGTGTGATCCCTTTTGAGTAAGAAGGAGAGGACACTGAACGTGCATTTTCCAGGAACGGAAGGTGGAAGGCATACATGGACCCTACAGAAGCAGAAAAGGATGAAGAAACTGCTTTCCCTCCATTAGGAACACAGCCCCAAAGAACTGCAGAGCCAGGGATGGGCCAAAGCTCAGTGGTACAGCTTGCCCTCCAAGCATGAGGACCTGAGTTCAGATCCCCAACGCCCACCTAAAAATGGGCACCTTGGCACATATCTGTAACCCAGCACTGGGCTGGAGGCAGTGGACAAAGACAGGCAGATCCCTGGAACTTACTGGCCAGTCAGTCTAGCACAATACAGCAAGTTCTGGATTCAGTGAGAAACAGTCTCAAAAATGATGGCAAAGAGCCAGAGAGGAAGATGAAGAGTGCGGACCTCAGCCCTTCACTAGGTGCACATTCCCAAAAGAATCCACACAAGATGTCTGTACGCACGTGAGAGAGAGGAGGGGGGGAGAGAAAGAAAGAGGAAGAGAGGGAGGAGGGAGGGAGGGAGGGGGAGGGAGAGGGAGAGAAAGAAAGAGGGAGAGAGACTATGACAGGATGCTCCTATAACCCTGGCTATTCTGGAGGGTGAGGCAGAATCCAGAAGTCCAAGACCACACAGTGAGATCTCCCTGCTTCTTTCTTTACTTTTCTTTTTTAATACAAGTTCTCCCTGTTTCTTAACTGGAGGTGGGGAAGGAGAAAGGGGTGTTAGGAGATTTCAATGTACAATGGACCATGTGTTGCCTGCAGGGTCAAGTCAATGGGCTAATGAAGGTGGTAGACTCTTTAACATTCTATCTCCTAAAGCAAACACTGGGACATCAGCCCCATCGCTCTTTCTCTTTTGAGTTCTGGCTGCCTTGAGCTAACTGGCATTGCTCCACAGACACTCTACTGCCTCAGTGCCTCCCCACTGGCATAAAAGTAATAAGTGCAACTATCCAATAACTAGAGTCTGCAAGTCTGTGAGCCAAGCTAAACCTTTCTTTGTTTTAAGCCAATTAGCTTAGGTAGCTGTTATAGTTACAAAAAGATGGTTAACAAAATCTACATAAACTAAATAACAAAGGCCTCAAATATATGAAGCCGATCAAGAGTTTGTGTCAGTCTGGGCTACATAGCAAATTTGAGGCTGGTCTAGACTATATATCTGAGGGAGAGAGGGGGAGAGGGGGAGAGGGAGAAAGAGGAAAGAGTGAGCAAGCGATAGCTCAGCAGTTAAGAGCACTGGTTCAGTTACCAGGTCCCACATGGCAGCTAAAAACCACATGTAACCCCAGTTCCGTGGGATCTGGATGCGCTTTTCTGGACTCCATGGATAGTTCATGCATGTGGTGCCCTTATATACATGCAGGCAAAACACTCACAAACATAAAAATAAGTATAATTTTAAAAGAAAGAAAAAAGGAAAGAAAGAAGAAGAGAGAGAGAGAAAGAAAAAAGTTATAGAGTTGCCGGGCGTGGTGGCACACCTTTAATCCCAGCACTTGGGAGGCAGAGGCAGGCAGATCTCTGTGAGTTCAAGGCCAGCCTGGTTTACATAGTGAGTTCCAGGTCCCCTGGGGCTACAGGGAAATCCTTTCTCAAAAAAACCAAAAAAAAAAAAAAAAAGTTACAGAGCTGAGAAGTTACACAAGGTATGTTGAAACAGTTTAGAGCTTCCTGAAGGACTACCAACGTGGGTATGGAAGTCCCTACCAAGGGCCTAAGGACAGAGCAAAACAGAAAATCAAAAGGATGGGGAACCCTACACTGTTCCATCCAGCACTCTGACTCCCAAACTGTTCAGAGATGTCTCCCATACCAAGTCTCAGAGCCAGGACCCCCAACAAGCAGCCAGGAGCCAGAGACACATTCATGAAAGCCTAGGGACAGCCAAGCCCACCAGTTCAAGACAAATACTCCATCTTTCTTTTCCTCCGCAAAGGAAGATTGAGATTGGCTTAGATAGACATTCTAGGAGAGCGCAGAAGGGACCGAGTTAGAAGTCAAAGGGCAGTATGATGAAGGACTGAAAGTCGACCCTCACATCTCTGTCTTCTCCTGTCTGACTGTGCTGTGTGTGCCATGGAACCTCATTGGTGCCTGTTGAGTGGGAACAGAGGCAGATAGAGAAGAGCTCACAGGTGCACCTAGTAGGACGCCGAAAAGACTGGCAGGGAGGGAGGGAAGACGGGAACAAGACATGCTGCGAAGGACAGGAAAAGGGAGGGTACAGAAGCCAGGGTGTGCAAGGGCCCAGCACAAGTGGCAGAAGGCCACTCCAGGGCACTAAGGGCAAAAACACAGTGGCACTGCAAAGATGTGGGTTGCAGGGAGTGGGCATGCCTCTTGTCTACAGCAGTGAGGGCCACTGGCTGCTCAGTCCTTACCCTCCATGGTTTCGTTGCCATGTATCCCTCCCCAAGATGCCTATTTACATGAGAAGAGAGGGTTCTAAATCTTTCTTTCTCAAATCCTTCCATCTGCAGTCAGAAAAGCATTTGGGAATAAGAGATTGGAAAGGAGGAGGCTGCCAGTCAGGAAGGACCTGAAGGCACTGGAAATATACACTGTCTACTATGGGCTCCAGCCCTGCCTTCTGGAAACACAATAAAAACTCAGTGGTTAGCACAGGTTGAACTGCAGGGAGGGGGAGCAGGAAGAGCTTAGAGAATTGGGGGACAGGGAGAATTCCCCTTGACGTCATAGGGGCAGGTGCCTGTCATTACACACTTCTCATGATTCTCTGGGTACATGCCAAGTGTGAACCCTGGCATACAACATGGGCTCTAAGTTATGACAGTTTCCCTACGGCTCAACCTTTATGGCACATGAACCACGCTAGTGGACGCTGATAGTGAGCGAGCTTGAATCCAAAGTCAGGGGATATGGGACTGCATTCTAGACCTCCCTCTCAAGGTTTCTGTGAACCTAAAACTCCTCTTAAGACAAATTTACAGGTGGGCATGGTGGCACATGCTTTTAATGCCAGCATTGGGGTGTAGGTAATGGCAGAGCTCTATGAGTTCAAAGCTAGCCTGGTCTACATAGTGAGTTCCAGGCACTGGGATACTAGGCTCCGATATAGGTATCTATAGTATCAGACTCTGCTGTTCCAAGCTCCGTGGCACCAGGCTGTATGTAGCTGACTCTGCAGTATCAGGCTCTACTGTACCAGGATTTATGATAAGGAGCCCATCAATACCGTCATGGAAGGAGTAAGGGTTCAGTATGGGCCACTGCTCCCTGAGGATTTATGTGGAATTACTACTTTACTGGGGAGTAGTCTCATGTTCTTTTTGTTGCTTTGATAAAACACTCTCACCAAAATCAACTTGGGGAGGAAAGCGTATATTTGACTTACATTTCCAAGTCACAAGTCACCACAGAGGGAACTCAGACACTGTGGATAAACACTGCTCCCTTCTGCTCATGAAGCCAGCTTTCTTATAAAACCCAGGATCCCCTACCCAGGTGTGGCACTGCCCACAGTGGGCTGGGCCCTGCCACATCAATCAGCAATCTAGAAAATGTCCCCACAAACATCCTTATAGGCCAATCTGATTGAGGCAAATCATTAGTTGAGGTTCCCTCTTGTAAGTCCGGGCTGTGTCAAGTTGTCAGCAGAGGCTAACAAGGAGATTCCATTCCTCATCAACCTGACACACAGATTACTTTAAGCCATAACCTTGCCTTTCTCACTAGTCCCCAGGTTAATATCATAATGTAAAATATAGTTCAATTTTTAAAGTATCACAATCTTTAAAAATTCCAGTGTTTTAAAAGTTCAATGTCCATTTAGCAGAATAATAGTAATAGGTTACTCCCTAGGGCCTATGACCTGTCTAGATGCAGGTTCTTGGCCCACAAAATGGTGCCTGGTATGGGTTTCATCTTGTAGAGCAGGCCTTAAATCCAATCAAAAAGCAGTTGGATTCTTCCCATGACATTTGTGCTACTAACGCACCAGTGGGTATATCTTACCAGGCAGGTCGTTACTGTAGCTTGGCTCACAGCCGGGTAAGATTGACGATTACTTTTCTCTTCCAGTAGCATGCACGGCTCCTTCCAGCACTATGAAAGGTAGCCAGTAGAGACGAAGCTTCCAGGTCGGGACCAGCTTGATTTCTCCACTTACTATGACTCAAGTATGTGGCATCTTCAGCAATAGAATCTTACCAACAAGTTCTAGAGGTAACCAAGAGCAATGGCAATCGTCTGTAATGTTTGGGGTCTATGGGCCCTCACTTGCCAACAACTCCAAAAACGTAACCCATTCCTGGCACTGGGATTTTTATTTATTAACCTACGATGTCTAGTAGAGGCACTGTCCTCCTGTTATAGGATGTCCATTTAAACTCTTTTTTAAATGTACATACGTATGTATTTTAGGAAGTTTTTACAGTAGTATGTTTCCAGATGACTTTTTCAAAAGGTCTTGAACATAGATAATGACATAATTATAGTGCGTCTCTCAGCACGCATCGGGGAGGTTCTTTCTGCAGTAGATATCAGTTAACACAGAGACCCACAACTGATCAAGATTCAGAGACTAAGAGTCTGCCGAATGCTCCGCCCTAAATAGGACACCTATATAATCCTCCTTCCTCCCAAGGCTCTGGGATTTCAGAAGACGATGAAGAAAGATTGTAAGAACCAGCAGAGGTGGATGGCTATAAGAAAACTAAGCTTTCCAAACAGAACAGAGCATGAGCACCTATGAAGTCACAGCCGCTGGGACAGCATGCACGAGCCCTGCACAAGCTCAAGCCAGATCCCAGCATCGGGAGGGGAGGTGGGCTTCAGGGGAACTGAAGCATTATTGGGAGCTGATGGCTGCCGGAAGACAGGGAGTACGTTTTCTGTTAGAGTGTGGCCCTGGGGACTGGAGAGACGGCTTAGCAGTTAAGAGCACTGACTGGCCTTGCAGAGGACCCGGGTTCGATTCCCAGCACCCACATGGCGGCTATAAACCATCCTTAACTCCAGCTCTGGGGAATCTGAAGCCCTCTTCTGTCCTCTGCAGCATTGCACAACATGGGTGCACTCACATACATGCAGGCAATACACTCATACACATGAAAATAATAAATAAAATACTTATAAAAAAAAGAAGAGTGTGGGACCTGGTAGGTCGACCATGCTCCAGGGAATGAGCACGCACCCAAGAGTCTACGGGCAGCACAAATTGGACTTGATGAATATTAAGAGGACACAGAGTTGGGCAAATATAGAAGGGAGGGGGAATATGCTCAAAATACATTGAATAAAATCTTCAAATAATTTTTAAAAGACAAAAATGAGTTGTCTCTTTAAAATATCCAAAGTCTCTTAAGTGTGGACCCATGTAAAATCAAAAGCAAGTTAGATGTTTTCTTACCCCAAAAGGGAAGAGGTAAGTCACAGAAATAATCACACTTACAATAAGCCAAAGACATTAGTGTGGCTCAGTGTCTGGTATCTGGGCTCATTCGTGATCTTCCGGTCTCTGACGAGCTCGGCCCCACTCTTCCAGCTCTGCCATCTGTCACACACACAGCTTGACTCACAGGTTCAGGCCAGCTCCACTCCATGCCTGTTTGTGTCCTTAGCAGGCACCCCATTGTCCTCGTTTCTCCATTAGCCCAGGGTGTCCACTGCAACTGAGGCTGAACCAGTGGCTTCTCCTGCCTCATTTCAGGGACTCAGATTCTGCTACACAGTGCCAAGTCTCAGTCCCTCTCCAGGACCTCCTCAATCTGGCATCTTTCACACTTTCAAAGTCAGTGCCTTGTAGACGTTTCTTACACAGTGCCAAAAGCAGCTTGTCACCTTGAGGTAGAGCCTCGGCCTGCTTGGACAAAGGCTTCCATGTGCTGACCCTGAAAAAATACTTCCCAGAAGATTTTTACCTCAATGATGCTGGTCTCTTGTTAATCTCAGCTGATTCTTCAGCCCCAGCTGACCAGCAACCACATTTTTATTCTAAAATATCACATAAATGACTCAATATGGCCTTTCCTTCTGAATAAAACTTCACAATTCAGGCCTCTACTGTCTGCATGTCTCTCAAAATTCTTTTTTTAAATATTTTATTTACTTTTATTTTATAAATGAGTGTATTGCCTGCATGTGTGTAAGGGCACTAGTGTTGTGCCATGCCCATGAAGGCCAGAAGAGGATGTCGGATTCCCTGGGACTTGAGTTATAGACAGTTGTTAACGTGAGTACTGGGAATTGAACCTGAGTCCTCTGCAAGAGCAGTCAGTGCTCTTAGCTGCTGAGCCATCTCTCCAGGCCCGTCTTACAAGATCCTCATCTTCCAGGCTCCCACAGGACAACCCATTAAGCTCTAAGCACTCAAATGCTTTTCCAGCCCAAACCTCCAAAATCCTCCACAATTATCCCCAAAACAACATGGTCAGGTTCATCCCGACAACATCCCATCTCTCCTGGTACCAGTTTCTGCTCTAGTTTGCTCCCTGTTGCTGTGATAGAACACGCTGAGCAAAATCAGCTTGGCGAGGAAAGAGCTTCTGTGGCTTACACTTCCAAGCCACACTTCTCATTGAGGGAAGTCAGGACAGGAACTCAGCAGGAAGTAGAGCGGAGACCACAGAGCAATGCTGCTTTCTGGCTTCCTCCTGCTCCTGCTCAGCCAGCTTTCTTACACATTCCAGGGTCCTCTGCCCAGGGGTGGCACCACCCACAGTGGACTGGGCCCTGCCACATCAATCAGCAGTCAAGAAAATGTGCCCCATAAACATGCTCATAGGCCAATTTGATCCAGCAAACTCCTCCGTTGAGGTTCCCACTTTTAACTCTGGGCTGTGCCAAGTTGACAGCCAACGCTAACCAGGAGAAGGAGGGAGAATCATTGGCTTCAGTGGTGTAGACGTTGGCAAGCTGCCCATGTTTACCTACACAAACACTCATTCATGCTCCAGGAAGTAGCCATAATGAAACTACTGGTTCAATAAAAGAAAGACATGAAACTAGAAGATAGTCTAGGAAAGAGGAGGGGGATACGAGGCATGGAAAACAGAACAAAGGAGGGGCTAGAGATGGCTCAGCAGTTAGAGCACTGGATGCTTTTGCAGAGGACATGGGTTTGGTTCCCAGCATCCACACGGCAGCTAACAACTGTAACTCCAGTTCCAGGGATCTGACACCCTCTTCTGACCTCCACAAGCATTGCGTAACACAGGTGCACCTACATACTTACAGGCAATACACCCATACAAATAAAACAAAAATAATAAAATAAAATAAAGAAAATGGAACAAAAGAGAGTAAAGTGGGTATGTGCATGTGTAAAATGTCAGTGAGAAACCCATTAAGTGCAATTAAGATACACTAATAAGCCGGGCGTGATGGCGCACACCTTTAGTCCCAGCACTCAGGAGGCCGAGGCAGACAAAAAAGACACTAATAAAAAATTGTATAAAGTCCAAAGACTTGACAGATAGCTCAATCCTTTAGGTGATAGCCCAGCAAACACAGTAACATGAATTAGATGCCCAGAACCCACAGGAAAAAAAAAAAAAGGTGTGATGGCACACACTTTTCATCCCAGAGCCTGGGAGGGAGAGACAGGCAGTTCCCTGGGATACCCTGGCCAGCCCACATAAACAGCTTGTCAGTTTCTAGACCAATAGAGACCCTGTCCCAAATGGAAAAAGAATGGGTCTGGTGGTACACACCTGTCATCCCAGCACCAAGGAGGCAGAGGCAGGAGGAACAGAAGTTAAAGGTCATCCTCAAATACAGAGCAAGCTTGATTCCAGTCTGGGAGACATGGAGGAGGAGGAGGGGAGGGAGGAGGAGGAGGAGGAGAGGAAGGGGAAGAGGAGGAGAGGAGGGGGAGGAGGGGGAGAGGAAGGGGAGGAGGAGGAGGAGAGGAAGGGGAGGAGGGGGAGAGGAAGGGGAGGAGGATGAGGAGAGGAAGGGGAAGAGGGGGAGAGGAAGGGGAAGAGGAGGAGAGGAAGGGGAGGAGGGGAGAGGAACATGAGAAAATAACTTCCACAACAAAGGGACGAATGAGCAAGAGCCAAGGGATGTTGGGGTCAGCTTTGCCTGGTCCCCAGCCCAGGCCCCAGGTTCCTGTCTGCCAACTCCACCTAAGCAGGAGACGAAGGGGAGGAGGAAAGGGGGAAGGGGAGGAGAAGGAGAGGAGGGGGAGAAGGAGGAGAAGAAGGAGGGAGAGAGAAAGGAAAGAGGACAGGTACTGAACATGCATAGACGTGAATGTGCACAAGTACACACAGTAACACAAGCAATAAAAAGTGATGCAATGGCCGTTTGCAGTGGCAACTCATCGAATCCCAGCACTCAAGAGGCAGAGGCAGGAGGATCTCTGTAAGATCGAGCCAGCCTGGTCTGAAGGAGGAGAAGAAGGAGGGAGAGAGAAAGGAAAGAGGACAGGTACTGAACATGCATAGACGTGAATGTGCACAAGTACACACAGTAACACAAGCAATAAAAAGTGATGCAATGGCCGTTTGCAGTGGCAACTCATCGAATCCCAGCACTCAAGAGGCAGAGGCAGGAGGATCTCTGTAAGATCGAGCCAGCCTGGTCTGCATAGCAAGTTCCAGGCCAGCTGGAACTGTAGGGAGACACTGTCTCAAAAAAGAAAATAATAATAAGAGAAAAAAGAAAGAAGAAAAGTAATAAAACCCAGTTTTTGTTTGTTGGTTTGGGGTTTTTTGTTTGTTTTGATTTGGGGGTTTTTTTTGGTCTTTTGGAGACAAGGTCTCCCTGTAGCCCCAGCTGTCCTGGAACTCACTATGTAGACCAGGCTGGCCTCCATCTCATAGAGATTTGCCTGCTTCTGCCTCCTGAATGCTGGGATTAAAGGCATGGACCACCATGCCCAGCTAAAGCCCACCTTTTAAAATGTTTAAAAGAGGACATGGCCAAAATTAAACAGGAGAAGCAGACCTCCTCCGTGTCCTCCTGCTCTAGATGCACCCAGAGCCCCTGTCTCAACACTTCTATCAGACTGGACCCTGAAAGCACAAGGTTATGTGGGACTCAGAATTTGCTGCTCAACACCAGAAGGGCAAGAGAGACCTACCAGAGGGAAGTCCCCAGGGCGGACGATGTCCATGGAGCCAAACAAGCATGAGAGGCCACAGGTGGGAGGCTGGGACAGTGGACAAGATCTCAGACCAGCTTCTACTGTGATCTCAGGGCCAGAAAACATGAGGAAAGCAGAGCTGAGGCTCCCAGCAGCCCACCAGCTCATCAGGGGATGGAGCAGGTCCAGCACACATCTTACGCTGATCTACTGACAAGAGATGCTCCTTTCTGCTCAGACTAAATACCAAAGTGCTAAGGGAACAATGAGTGGGACATGGACAAAACTAGGTCCAGGATCAAGGCAGAAAGTTCCTTGCTGGGGTATGTTGCAGCCAACTTTGAAGAGAGACACAGATTTTAAACATGGCATAGAGATTCAAGTAAGAAACCTCTGGGGAGATGGCTCAGCAGTTAAGAGTACCTGCTGCTCTTGCAGAGAACCCGGGTTCGTTTCCCAGTGCCCACATGACGGCTAACAACTATCCATAACTCCAGTTCCAGGGGATCTTAAGCCTTCATCTGACCTCCTCAGGCATTGCATGACATGGGTGTACTTACACTCAATCACATAAAAATAATAAAAATAGCCGGGCATGGTAGCACACACCTTTAATCCCAGCACTCTCTGGAGGCAGAGGCAGGCGGACCTCTGTGAGTTCAAGGCCAGCCTGGTCTACATAGTGAGTTCCAGGACAGCTGGGGCTAAAGGGAGACCCTGTCTCAAAAAGACAAA
>NW_008350120.1:417556-422224 GCF_000622305.1 Nannospalax galili
TGCTGATTTGGGGCGATCATTAAGCAATGAAAACACTGACCACGCCCAAAAGGAAAGGGAGGGAGATATCTGACTTACAACCCAGGATGGCCTGACAGCTCAAATAGCCTCGATGTCAACAGACTCCAAATGTGGTACCCACTAGGAGGTCAGAGAAGGCTAGGCAGGGCAGGGCTCTCCCCGGGCACGCTTCCCTGTCTAGACTCAGTCCAAACAGTCTGCAGGCATCAGGATCTACAACATGTTAGGGTCCAAACCGTTACCACTGATGCTTACTTCAACGGGAAGTGCATGCAACACCCCACGTGTTCCTGAAAGCTGGAATTGTCCCCGCACTGTCAGACTATTTACTAACAGCTTGCTTCTCCCCACAGCCAGAGGGCCTGGTTTCTTCTCCCCACAGCCAGAGGGCCTGCTTGCTTCTCCCCACAGCCAGAGGGCCTGGTTTCTTCTCTCCACAGCCAGAGGGCCTGCTTGCTGCCACTGCCATCTCCACGTCACAGTTGAGACAGTGGAGGCCCAGAGAGTTTAAATAACATGGCCAGGATCACACTGGGAGTCCTTAGTTTGTGAACCTTAGTGCAACTTAAGCCAAGAGGCAGCACTTTGAACACCTACAATAAATTTCAAAATGCATTCTTCTAAAAGGCAATTTGTTGCATCAAAAAGGTAGTATTGTCACTACAGTCCTCTGGACTACTGAGACAGAAACATGTCGCAACCCTTGAGAACTAAATCTTAGGCTCCTGTGACTCAGGGAGCCACTGGCTGATGAATATTCCCCCACTGAGATATCAATAAGAGAAGAAAATATGGGAATTATCTAGACAAGAATAAAAGAGACTTATAGATGAGGGAGGAAGCAGGTAGATGCGCACACAGGGACTGGATGGTACTGAGAACGGTGAGCCTCCTGGTCTGATTTCAGTCAAGGGGAGGAGTTCATTTTGTACGAAAATGGCAGGGCTTAACGACAAGGCACGCTGAGATGCTAGTGTGCAAAGAGAAACACCTAAGTCGTCTCCTCTGCTCTGCTGGCTTCCAGAGCCATGGAGCTGGCCAGAAGGAGCTTGGTCCTGGGCTGCCACAGATGTCCATGGACGAGCACTCCTGGTGGGCACGGGATGGCAAGGCCCACATCTTGTGGGACATGAGTGCTGAAGAGTTGGAGTCCGTGCACGCCTACCTGATGAACAGGGAGGAGCTGGAGCTGCAGCCACCAGGAGAATGACTCTGGCCAAGAACTATGTATTCCTCATTGAGAGGCTACTGCCCAAGAAGTACGAGGTACTGGATTTTCTCGATAAAGGAACCAGTCCTCCTCTGCGGGAAGCTCGTGTCCTCATCTACTTTGGCGCCCAGGAGCATCCCAATGTTACCGAGTATGCCGTGGGGCCCATCAAACAGCCCATGTACATGCGGAAACTGAACCGTGGGCAAGGGCAGGAGCTCCCCTGGGCATCCAGACCCATGTCCAAAGTAGAGTCTGCTCTCCTCCATGATGTCCTGAAGGAGGCCACTGAGCCCTTGAACGAGTTTTTCTTTGACACCACTGGATACACACTACAGGACTGCAATGGCCAGTGCCTGACCTTCACCAATGTGGCCCCTCATGGAATGGCACTCAGAAAACGCCATAGCTGGTTTATCATGCAGCTCCATGTGGAAGACCAGTTGCCACAACCCACAGGTGTGGAGATCCTTGTGGACCATGGGAGCACAAATGTCCAGAACTGGAGAATACTACAACTCTGGTACAACAGCAAGCTCTACCAGAGTGCAGAGGAACTGGCTCGGAAATAGGTTTATCATGCAGCTCCATGTGGAAGACCAGTTGCCACAACCCACAGGTATGGAGATCCTTGAGGACCATGGGAGCACAAATGTCCAGAACTGGAGAATACTACAACTCTGGTACAACAGCAAGCTCTACCAGAGTGCAGAGGAACTGGCTCGGAAATACAAGGACGGAGAAGTGGACATGATGGTCTTCAGGGATCTACTGTGCAAGAACCACCACGTTTATCTTCCTACAAACAGGAATTCTCAAACCCATCAGCAAAGCTGGCTCCTGCATGCTCCAGCCCAGTGGTCCCCATTACAGCCTCAAAGACAACACCATGCCCTACGGAGGCTGAAGCATCTTCTTCCAGCTGAGAGCCACTTCTGGGCTGCAGATCTTTAATGTGCAGTTCAAGGAAAGCGTATCGCCTATGAGATCAGTGTACAAGTGGCTATAGCACTGTTTGAGGAACACAGACATGGGGGTATGCCGACAAAGTACATGGGCTTGGGCTGGAGCCTTGGCAGTTTCACTCAACACTTAGTCCCTGGCATCAACTGTCCTGACACAGCCACCTTCACAGACATTACCGACTACTATGGCACCAGACCAGGGCATCAGCTGTCCTGGGCATCCAGACCCACATCTGCAGCAGAATCTACACTCCTCTATGAGACCCTGAAAGAGGCCACTAAACCCTTGTCAGACTTTTTCCTCGATACCACAGGCTTCTCACTACAGGACTTAATAGCCAGTGCCTGACCTTCACATAGCTCCTTGAGACGTGGCATACGGCAGACGTCGTACGTGGTTTATCTTGCAGCGCTATGTGGACAGCCACTTCCTGCACCCCACTGAGTTGGAGATCCTTGTGGATCATGGGAGCACAAATGACCTGCACTGGAGAGTGGAACAGCTCTGGTACAATGGCAAGCTCTACCGGAGCACAGAGGAACTGGCTCAGAAATATGAGGCTGGAGAAGTGGACCCAGTGGTCTTCAAGGAGCCACTGCCCAAGAATAAAGGGCAGCTACCACGTTTCTCCCCCTATAAACACCATGGGGACTTCCCCAAACCCATCAACAAGGCTGGCCCCTGAGGGGTCCAACCCAACATTCCCCATTACAGGCTAAAACACAACACTGTGGGGCTAGAGAGATGGCTCAGTGGTTAAGAACACTGGTTGTTCTTACAGAAGACCCGGGTTCGAATCCCAGCACCCACATGGCAGCTAACAACTGTCCATAACTCCAGTCCCAGGGGATCCAACAACCTCTTCTGACCTCCGCGGGCATTGCACAACACGGGTGCATTTACCTACATGCAGGCAATACACACATACACATAAAATAAAAATAATAAATAATTTTTTTTTAAAAAACACAACACTGTGCTCTACGGAGGCTGGAGTGCCTCCTTCTGGCTGAGAGCCACTTCTGGGCTGCAGGTTTTAATGTGCACTCTGGGGTGAGCGTATCGCCTGTGAGATCAGTGTACAAGCACTGTATGGAGGACACATACCTGTGGGCATGCAAACCAAGTACAGGGACAGTGACTGGGGCCTGGGCAGTACCACTTACCAGTTAGTCCCTGGCATTGACTGTCCAAAAACAGCCACCTTCATGAATGCCATCCACTACCATGACTCTGACTCTGTCTATAAGCACACAAGCACAATTTGCCTCTTTGCCCACAGGGGTGCCCCTTCATCCCCACTTTAACTCCAGCTTTAGAGATGACTTCGTCACCCTTGCCAGGCTGAAGGGATGCATGCTGGTGCTGCGGACAACCTTGACAGTCTACAGTTTTGATTACATCTGGGACTCCATCTTCAACCCTAACAGGGTGATGGAGGCCAAGATGCACGCCCCCGGCTACATGCACACCACCTTCTACAACCCCAATGGGCAGGGTCATAGCACTCTCCTGCACACTAACCTACTTGGAAACATCCACTCCTATTTGGTGCATTACCGTGTTGACCTGGACATGGTAGACAGGACTTGAGACCAGATCTCCCAGTCACTCAATTGCTTTCTACCAATAACTTCACCGCAGGAGAAGGAGCTAAGACTCCCTGGCATAAAATCCGGAGTATTCAGCTTTTCTTCTCCCAAAAAGAAACATCATGCACCCCTGAAAAGTGGTAGCAGTGAATGGTACTCTTCAGTTACTCTGATTATGAGGTGTGCATCTACCCTTGTTGGGGCTGAGTAGAGTGGTTCATAGAACAGAAGAGGAGAAAGTGCCATGGAAGGTACCAGGTGCCACACCTTGTACTTCAAGCGGGACTGTAGTGCCATCTGGGCATGCTCAGTGTGTTTCCTGGATAAATGTCTCCACAGAGGAATGGTAGGACTGTGATGCTTGATATCAAATCTTATAGCAGACCAAAGGCACTAGCACCCACCACTTCCTCCGCACCAGCAGCACTTGGCACACTGACCCAGAGTATATAGTCCACAGGTCTGCAGAAACATGGGCTGTCCGTCCTCCAAGGTTAAAACCACAGCAAACAGAATGGCTCACATCTCTCAGGAGAGCAAGCTAGGGTCACACTGCAACTGCCCCAGTTCCATGACAGACCCTTAGCCTGTCACTTGCTTCTCTGGTTGTTGGTTTGTTCAGCCTTCCTGGCTACACTGCCGGTCCAGTGTCTGCCTCCAGCTCTGCTTCTTAGGGGTGTGATCTATGCTGGAGAGCCCAGGAGGAGGTTTCTGTTCCAATACTTGATTCTCTCTCTTCCTGCCTCCAGGCACCACGAACAGCTTCCAGACACTGCAGCTTGACCTCCCTAAACCCTGGACCTTGAAACACCATTTGGTCCACCCTACAGAGTACTCTCAAGAGCGACAGGCTGCCTTCCGCTTCAGACAGAGACTGCC
>NW_008350120.1:423102-438941 GCF_000622305.1 Nannospalax galili
TTCCCAGCACCCACATGATGGCTAACAACCATCTGTAACTTCAGTTCCAGGGGATCCAACACCCTCTTCTGACCTCCACAGGCATTGTATGACATGGATGCACTTATACACATATATAGGCAATACACTTATACACATAAAATAATAAATAAAACATTTTTAAATGCTCCAATCCACCGTGGTCCCCAGCACTACCCTGCGCTCACCGTAGCCTGTGCTTCTCCCACAGGAGTTGGTGGCCTGGGTGACAGTGGGCTTCCTACACATCCTGGATTATGAAGATGCCCCCACCATGACCACAGCTGGGAACTCTGTGGGCTTCTTGCTGCAGCCCTTCAACATCTTCCATAGCATCCAGAGACAGCCAGGTACAACAAACACTACTACATCAGACACTGGCAGACAAGGCCAGCCTGATGCTCCTCCTCTCAGCTACAATCCTGTGTGAAGACTCCAGCCCCAGCTCCTGTCTAATAACCCCAGAACCCAGGGGCCAACAATAAATGCTTCACCTTCCACCCATTGCACTGTCTCTTAGAGCTCTGACGAGTTTGGTGCTGTTTTCAGATGGGTGACTGTGGGCAATAGCCCACCCCAAAAATATCTCCACGACCAGGGCAAAGGAAGCCTGCTGGGATGAGGACTTCTCTCCTCAGGTGGGTTTTTCAATATCTGAGGCTTTCTGATCCCTCTCAAGGAGGCTATAGGGGAACTGCCCCACCTCAGTGTTGGGTGTGTGGAAGGAAGCTGCTACAGGAAAATCTAACAAAATTACCAGCACCTTCGGCCTTTAGCCATTCTTCCAGCATCTGAGGTTACCCCAAGAGCTCTCTGCAGACACCTGAAAAACACATGTGTACGCTGATTCGCTGAAGTACTGTCTATATCAATAGAGGTCTGGAGACGACCAACTTTCCATCTGCAGAGAACAAGAGTTCAATATACTAGGGCACAGCTGCACTGCAGTGGCAGGTGACGAGAAGAGGATGAGGCAGAACAGTCTGTGGGCCGTAAGGGAAGCTTCACGTGGTGTGTTGAGTGGGAGAAGAAAGTGCCTGAAACTAAGAAGTGTCACATGCTAACTTTGTGAAGAACGGACAAAGATTAAAATCCACTTTTCTGGAAGTAGAGGGTAGAAGACACACAGATGCCCTCAGAAGGCTGAAAAGGGCAGGGAGACTGTTTTCCCCCCTTGGGAACACAGCCCCGAAGAACTCCAGAATGTGGGCCGGGACAACAGTTTGTCAGTGAAGACTTTAACACGCAAGCATGGGGACCTGAGTTCAGATCTCCACCACCCACGTGCCCCTGGGCACAGCAGCCCAAGCCTGTAATTCCAGCATTGAACTTTCAGGGGTCAGAGACAGGGGAATCCCTGGAGCTCGATGGACAGCCAATGTAGAAAAATGAATGAGTTCAGTGAGAGACCCTGAAGGCTCTCAGAAATAAGGTGGACGGTGAGTGATGCGTACAGACAATATTGAACTCTGCCCTCCTTGTGCACACACATGCACACATGTGCATTGGCAACTACACATACACATACACACACATAAAAACACATGCACACATATACAAATGCAAAAAAGGAAAAAAAATGAACAAACAAAAAAGAGGCCCAGAACTGAGGAGGCGTTACCCAAGGTGTGTGGACATTGCTTAGAGCAACCCCAAGATCTAAGGGGTGGCTGTCAAATTCCCTACCCTAGGCTTGTGGACAGAGGAAAACAGAGAAGCAAACACAGGAGAACATAACCTGGTGACTCCTAGAGCTTTCACCAGTGCCAACTGCCAGCCAGGACCCCTAGCAGGAAGCCAGGAGCAGGAGAGAATCACGAAATCCTAGGGGCAGCAGAGGCCAAGGGCCCAGTACAACCAACGCCATCCTTGTCTTCCTCCACAAAGGAAAAGTAGTGATGGGCTCAGGTGAACATTCCAGGGGAGTTTACAAGAGAGTCAGAGGGTAGCAGCTCCTGTGGACACTGTGCTGTGTGTGTGTGTGTCTGTGTGTCTGTGTGTGTGTCTGTGTGGGTGTGTCTGTGTGTGTGTCTATGTGTGTGTCTATGTGTGTGTGTGTCTATGTGTGTGTCTATGTGTGTGTGTATGTGTGTGTATGTGTGTGTGTGTCTGTGTGTGTATATGTGTGTGTGTCTATGTGTTTGTGTGTGTGTCTGTGTGTCTGTGTGTGTGTGTCTGTGTGTCTGTGTCTGTGTGTGTATGTGTGTGTGTGTCTGTGTGTGTATGTGTGTGTGTGTCTGTGTGTGTTTGTGTGTGTATGTGTGTGTATGTGTGTGTGTCTATGTGTGTGTGTCTGTGTGTGTGTCTATGTGTGTGTTTATGTGTGTATGTGTGTGTGTCTGTGTGTGTGTCTATGTGTGTGTGTGTCTGTGTGTCTGTGTGTGTCTGTGTGTGTGTCTATGTGTGTGTGTCTGTGTGTGTGTATGTGTGTGTCTGTGTGTCTGTGTATCTGTGTCGGTGTACATATGTGTGTGCATCTGTGTTTGTGTGATTCCTATTTCCCCACTCACACTCAGCGTGGCTGGAGGACTGAGAACCGCCCCTCAGTTTCTCTTGTTGCTTTCTGAGCTATCTGTCCATGCTACGCCTGCACGCCTGCAGAGGGGGTTCAGTGGTACCTATGGAGTGAGACCAATGGTGTACCAGACCAGAGCACACAGGTATGTTCCAGTGGGACACTGACAAGGATGCGGGGAAAGAGAGAGAAGCCATGGTGATAAGGCAGGAGAAATGAAGACACGGGGGCTGGAAGAACCAGCACCCAGAGCAAGAAGCAGAAGACTCCTTCAGGGCACTATGGAGTGACAGAAGAGGGCTCACTCGGTGAGGAGGGGTTGCAGGGAGTGGAAATGTCTCCTGTCTGTAGCAGGGAGGGTCACTGACAGCTAGCTCTCCCTTGCCATGGGTCCACTGCCATCCCCCAATCATAGGTTGTCCACATTAATTAATAAGAGTAGTCCTAAACCTATTACTGCTTCTTCCTTCTGGGCAGAGCAGAAATACATCAGGGGAATAGGAGACTGGGAAGCAAGTAGCCAGCCACGAAGGACATGAAGGCACCAGAAATGCACTGTCTATTGTAGAATTCAGGTCCTGACTTCCAGAAACACAGCAGAAGTTCAGTGGCTAGCATTCAGGGAGGGAGGAACGGGGGAGCTTAGGGCTTTGGGGATAGTGAACATGGCCTGACACTGCAGTGGCAGGTGTCTGTCATTCATACTTGTCAGGATCCCCTGGAACTAGAGTTAAGGACAGTTCATAGCCGCCATGTGGGTGCTGGGAATCGAACCCAGGTCCTCTGCAAGAGCAGTCAGTGATCTTAACCGTTGAGCCATCTCTCCAGCCCCAGATGTATTTTTTTTTTTTTTGGTCTTTTTTTGAGACAGGGTCTCCCTGTAGACCCAGCTGTCCTGGAACTCACTGTGTTGACCAGGCTGGCCTTGAACTCACAGACATCCGCCTGCCTCTGCCTCCCAAGTGCTGGTATTAAAGGCATGTGCCACCATGTCCGGTATGTGTGTGGACGCCCATGGAGGCCAGAGACATCTGCTGCTCCAGTAGCTGGAGTTACAGGCTATGAGCTGCCCAACATGGGTGCTGGGAACTGAACTTGGGCCTTCTGCAATGTCAGTAACCATGTTCTTAATCACTGAGCCATCTCTAAGCCCCTTGGCTATCTTCCCATGTCCATACATGTGCACAAAACCCAATGTACACCAGTCCACACACTAAAACACACACACACACACACACACACACACGCACGCACGCACGCACGCACGCACACACACACACACACGTACTCTGAAGAAATGAAATCCAGGTTGTTATTTTAAAAATAAAAATTTAAAAAGTCTGGCCAAAATTAAGTAGAACTGTGTTTGTCTCATGTCCTCCTACTGACCCTAGGTCCACCCAGAACCCTCGTCTCACTCCCGTTGTCAGGATCAACTGTGAAAGCATAAGGTCATGTGAATCTAGGAGCTTGTTCCCTAACACCTTAGGGCCAAGATGGGGCCAGGAGAGGGAACTCTCAGAGTAGGCCATTTCCATGGAGCCAAACAAACGTGAGCTTACACAGGCGGGAGGATGGACAGTGCAGGGAACGTCTCGGACAGTCTTCTCCCAAAGAATTCTGATCAGGGGAACCAAAGGCAAGGAACAGCCTACAACAGAGAGCAAGGTCTTCTCAGAGTCTGTCTGCCCACTCACAGCACAGGCTACAAGCCAGGACTCTGGGCCTCACCCGAGCCTCCAAAAGTGAGGAGCTCAGCGAGATACCTAGAGGATGCTGCTCTCCAAAGAGGCTTCCAGAGTCAGTCAGAGGTGCAAGGAGGCTCCTCTGTAGAGAAATACCGTATGGAAAGGCTTCCTACTGGGGCCCAACAACATCAAGGTCAGGTTATAATCTAGAGACACCAGAGCTGGTAGTGTGACAGCAACCAGCATGTGTGCAAAAGTCAAGGTCTCCCAGGAACTCTGCACACAGCAAAGTCTGGCAGGCAGTCCCACTCTCCGGCATAAGGGAGGACAGAGCGGCATGTACCAAGATTGAGCAGCATCACAAGCAACCCTGCTCTGGACACACACACACACACACACACACACACACACACACACACACACGCAGTACTTTACTGGTGGCTTGGGGACAGAATTAGACTATGAAGACCCTGACCAAGCTATCTTCCAAATAGGAAAGGAGGACGGCATCTCCTGACTCACCACCTGGGGTGACCTCACAGAGGCCCTCCTACAGCCTTGATTACATGGAAATCCTGACTTGAACACCCTGTGGGGTGGTTAGAGATAGTGGACAGGCTGTCTCCATCTTCACCTTAAACCTAGACTCAGTCCAGCCAGTCTAGAGTGCTCAGAACCTCCCACATCCAGGAGTACAGACTGTATCATCAGGGTTCACCTTAAAAAGAAGCTGACATTCTGTGCTTCTGGAAGCCTGCCATTGCCCCAAACACTTTGTGTTTACTGCGAAGTTTTCATCTCCCAACAACCCTAGGGAGGTCATGCTGCTGTTATTTTCCATTTCACGGTTGAGACAGTGTAGACTAAGCAACATGGCCAAGGTGACATTGCTGGTCCTTGGTTACATCATTTCCCAGGACTCACACCCAGGCAGCTTCACCCAGGAGCGTACACTTTGAACATCAATACACAATTTTAAAATATGGTCTTCTAAAGGGTGATTTGGTGCATTAGAGAGGTGGTTTTGCTCTCAGTACAACCCTCTGCCCCACCAGGACACAGGCATATTATAGGCCTTGAGGCCCAAGCCTTTGGCCGCTGTGGCTCATGGCGCCCCTAGCTGATGAAGGTTCCCCCACTGAAATAACCCACAGTAAAGGGATAAACGTAGAAATATTTATAGGTAAGAGAGACTATAAGAGATTTACAGATAAGGGAGGCAATCTGTTAATGCACACACAGGGGCTTGGACAGTGTTGGAAGCACAGGGTGATGCTCCCAGACCTAAGCTTGTGGCTTCAGCCAAGGGGAGGAAAGGAAACTCAGCCAGTAGGAAAGTGACCGGGCATAAGAACCAGGTTCTCGGAGCTAGAGATGACTCTGTGATCAAGAGCACTGGCTGCTCTTGCAGAGGACCCAGGTTTGATTCCCAGCACCCACATGGCAGTTAACAACCATCAGTAACTCCAGTTCCAGGAGAATCTGACACCCTCTTCTGACCTCCATGGGCATTGCATAGCACAGGTGCACTTACGTACAGGCAAGCAATACACTCATACACATAAAATAAAAATTAAAAAAAAGAATCAGGTTCTTTGAGATGCTAGCTAGGAAAGGAAAAAACTAAGTCCTCTTTCCTCTACTGAGTTCCAGAACCATGGGACTGGTGCTCCACAGTGCTATGTGGAAGACCATTTTCTGCACCCCACTGGGCTAGAGATCCTTGTGGATCGTGGGAGCGCAAACATCCAGCCCTGGAGAGTGGAAGGGGTCTGGTAAAACAGCAAGTTCTACAGCCCAGACGAACTGGCCCAGAAATACGCAGATTAGAGATGTGGTAATCCTAGCTAATCCATCCTCTGAAAGCAGACGGGAAAACACTGTTCTCTTCTTACATGCCCTGGGGCACTTCCCTGGGTCCATCACTGTGGCCAGCCCCTGCACGGTCCAGTCCCACCTTCCCCATGGCAACCAAGAGGACAAGACTCTTCCATGAGGCAGGAGGGTCTCCTTCCAGCCGAACTCCTTTTGTGAGCTGCATTTCTTTAATGTGTCCTTCTGGAGTAAACACTTTATATGTGAAGTCAGTGTGCAAGAGGTTGTGGCACTGTATGGAAAACACACATCTTCATGTATGCAGACCCAAGTGTACGGATATGAACTGGGGCATGGTAGTGTCACTTGTGACTTGGCCCCTGCTATGGACTGACTGAACACAGCCACCTTCCTAGTCACCATTCACTACTACCATAGTGACAAACCCATCCTCGGTCCCTGAGCACTCTGCATTTTTGAAGATATACACATGAGTGCCCCTTCTGCAACACTTAACTCCAAGTTTAGAAGTGACTTCAACTTCCATGCAGGACTGAAAGGTGCTTTGGACCACCTCAACAGTCTACAATTACGATTTCATCTAGGACATCATCTTCTGCCCTAACTGGGTGAAGGAGACCAAGATGCATAGCGTTGGCTGTGTGCACACCACCTTTTACACCTCTGAAGAGCTGTAGCACAGCACTCACCTGCACACCAACCTCCTTGACACCATCCACACCCACCTAGTGTGTTACCATATTGGCCTAGACATGGCAGGTGTACTAGAAACCAGACTTTCCCAGTCACTCAACTGCTACCCACTGATAACTTCACAGGACACAGGACTAAGGTTCCCTGGCATAAAATCAGGTGTATCCATTCAGCTTTTGTCCATGCAAAATAAAACATTATGCACCACTGAAAACTAACGACAGTGAAAGGTACCCTAGGGTTACTCCACACGTGTGGTCTGCATCTGCCTTTGCTTGAGGCCAAAATGAATGGAGCACATATGGCAGGGAAGAGGTAAGTACCCAGGAAAGATCACCATCTAGCACTTAGAGACTGAGTGTAGTACCGTGTGGGAATATCCAGGGTGTTTCTTGGATAAATGATGCCACCTCAGAAGACAGTGTAGATTTGAATTTTTAAAACCCTATAACATTTGTCTAGTTATGCCAGAGATAGGGTTTTCTCTAGGATCTATGACCTCTTATTTGTCTATATTTACACTGCTACCCATGAGCCCCCTCCCACTGAGAGACTTCAAGTCCAGTTAGGTAGCTGTTGATGACCCCCTAGATAACAGTGCCACCACCACACCAATAGAGGTAGTTTGCTGTGCCGGTCCCTGTGGTTATTAGGCTTTAGAACTGTCCTCATAATTAAGCTCAAATATTAATTATCATTATTAAAATTAAGTAAATGATATAGTTCTTGTCTTTATTTGATAATAAAAATAAGATGTTGCTTTGGTGATATAAAAATCTGACTTGTTAAATAAACCTTTTAATTTAAAAAAATTCTGTAACAGAATAAGGCCACCAGGACCAGGTAGCTGGCTTCTGCCCACTCTGCCCTACTTTGCCTATTGACCCAGAGTGCACGGACCTGCAGAAACACGGCTGCCCCTTCTCCAAGTATGAAACCACAGCACAAAGGCTCTCCAAAGAATAGCCTAGGATGACCCCAAAACTGTTCAGAGTTGCCATGGCTGACCCATGAGCTGTCCTCTAGCATCACCCAGCCCCTGGGGCCTGAGATACCACCTGATCCAGTCCACATTCGAGCAGACACAGCACTCCTAGGAGCACCAATCAGCTTTCTGCTTCAGACTCTGCCAAGTACCTGATCTTCAGCAGCTCCAAAGAGAATCCCTGGGGCCACAGGCATAGCTACCGCCTGCAGATCCACTTCAGGGCTGAGCAGGTGCTGCCTCCAGGCTGGCTGGAGGAACAGGCTGTCACCTGAGCCAGGTGATGAGATCTAGGGAGTCTGGGGAGGAGGAGCAAGAATTCCCCCTGGTGACTGTGTCTGTGCTTCTGTCCTCCAGGCTCTGTATCTGTGTGTCTTGGTGTGCATCCTCATGCACCCAGAGAGGCATTCACAGAACTCCTGGCCCTTTGATTGAGATGGGCAGTCTTGCAGGCTCTCGGGAAATAATAATTCTAGGGAAGAAACCACCTCCCCATCCTTGGTCCTGAGGATGCTCCCCTGGGAGAGGCTCAGAAGCAACCCCAGTGGCCTCTTCTGGACCTGCAAGTACCCCTTGGCGGTGACCAAGTACTATGGGTCTGAGCACTTCCGCAACATCTGCAACAGGAATGACCCCTGGGACTCCCTCATGGTCTTTGAGGATTTCCTTCAGAACAATGAGAACACTGGTACTGGACCAGTCACCACTGCCCACCTCTGGTCTTGTCATTAGACTCTACCTCAACCTTTTCTGGTCCTGGGAGTGTGGCCTGCTGGGTGAAGATCAATTTCAGAAGCCATGACAGACATTCTTCTCTCTTTTAAATGGAACTAAAAGCATCTCAGGAAGTTTGTAGACAAGTCTAAAAAATGCCCCAAGTCAGAGTGCCCTCAAGTGGTCAGTCTCAGCACTGCCCTGTCCACTGAAGCCTGTGTCTCTCCCATAGGATTTGGTGTCTTAGATGACAGTGGGATTCCTGCACATCTCCCATTCTGAGAATGTCCCCAGTCATGGCCACACCTGGAAACTCTGTGGGCTTCCAGGCCCCTCAACTTCTTCCCAGAGGATCTGTCTGTGGCAACTTAGACACACTGTGGTCTTGTGGCCTCAGAATAAATATCACAACCGTGTCCAGCACTGAATGGCTGAATACAGGATCTGCCTGAGGTCACTACCTTTCAGCTACAATGGGACATACACTTTGTCCCCAAACTCTGCTGAATAACTCCAAACCAACAAGGGCAGACCATAAACCACTTGATTTCCGCCATTGCATGCTGCTTCTTAGAGCTGGGGAAGGGCACAGGCCACATACACAGATGGGTGGCCCTGGTCTCCACTCGTGTTTCTGTAATGTACATCCAAAAGACCTCCAGGACCAGATATTGTAGAGCCCTGAACTCCCAGCACACCAGCCATCCTCTTCATGGGAGTAGCTGTGACTTCTTGCAAGAGATTGTCAGGCTTATTACCTGTTGGTGTTCCCTCTTCCCTGTTGGTTGGAAGGGGACAGGGCAAGTCACTGGTCTCACATGAGATTCCAGACACTCCCTCCCATACCTTCCAACCATGTATAATTCTGCCCTAATTGCACTTGGCCTCATGGTCTCGGGAGGTGCTAGATTATAGTGTGTGTGGATGGTTAACTGGAGAGGGAAACGCCATCTGTGTCGCTATGGGGACGTAGCCATCCACAATGTTTTGGTTACCTACACTCTTGTAAGTAGCAACTTACCCATGCTCTGCAAGCAAGTCCAATAAACGCATTGGTCCCCCAAGCTGAACTTGGTAGACTCGTACTTTGGCTGGCATTATAGTGCCCTACCTGGGTGGCAGCGGATATTTGGTTATATCTCCTGTGGAAAAGTTTAAACAGCAGCAAGGAAAGGAAGCCCACTTAGATGCTGGATTTCTCTATCAAATGGGCTTTTCAATATCTGGGGCATTCTGATCCCTCTTAGGGGAGGCTGTGGGGAACTCACCCACCTCAATGACATGCATAAGGAAGCAGCTATGGGGAAATTAACAAAATTACCAGCACCTTCACCCTGGGGTCACTGGTCTAGCATCTAGGGTATACCACCAAGATCTCTCTATAAACACAAGAAAAACTCATATGTGTGCCTATGCCTTGTGATCCTCCAGACATTCACAGTCCCATGGGGAGACAGGCCTGAAGGGTGGCATGGTGCTGAGGTGGGCATCCTCAGACTGTCACCTTCTGGAGTTTTTGTTTGTTTTAATAAAAACTGGAAATCTGATCTGACCCTAGATCAGCAAGTGACCCCAAAGGTCATGTAGAGCTTGGCCTTTGTCAACTCATTCAACTGTTACCCTATCCTTCTCAAGTACATTGTAAACCAGGGTCTGCAAGAACACCTCAGTTCTTCCTGAGAACCACGTCCACCTGAGGGGCCCAACCCTGCTGTCAGCCCTCCTCAGGTGGGCAACCTAACAGCAATGGGTGTTCACAGCCAAGCCCCAACCCCTAGCCAAGTGGGAGACTCCAGAAGCCAGGCAGCTGAGATTCCTCCTCACCGCCAGTTGACCATCTGCAAAGCCAGTGCCGCCCACCAGTGCCACCACAGCTGCCCCAGTTTTACGGTATACCAGATGCCTCCCCCCACACCATGGGATTTTATTCATCATAAACAGGATCAGCTGGACTAGAAATGTAGCTCGGTGATAGAGGGCTTGCCTAAGCATGCACAAAGCTCTGAATTTGATCCCCAGAAGAGGGGAGAAGGGGGTGGAGAAAGAGGATGAGATGGAAAGAAAGGGGATTTCCTAAGAAGAAAAACCTCAGGCCACCTTAAAAAGTCCCTCTGCTTCTGGGGCTGGAGAGATGGCTCCGCAGTTAAGAGCACTTGGCTGCTCTTACAGAGAACCCAGGTTCAATTCTCAGCATCCACACGACAGTTAACAGTTGTAAATAACTCCAGTTTCAGGAATCCAACGCCCTTTTCTGACCTCCATGGGCCTTGTACAACACAGGTGCACTTACACACAGGCAACACATTCATACACATAAAATAAAAATAATAAAAAAAATGTTTAAGGCTCTCTGCTTCCAGCCAGTTTTTGGTGGAATGATTCTTCCCCCTGTCCCTAAGATCACGAGGCTCTCGCTACTGCCTCTGGTTTACCTGTTGTCCCAGATGCTGCCTGTTGTCCCTGACTCTCCGTGGTGTTACCTGGCTATGCGTTACAATCACCTGGAACTCCTTCATGAAGACAAGCCGCCCGTGCTCAGCCGCTGCCCACCTACCATGGTGCCCAAGAGTGGACCCTCAACTTCCCCACCCTATAAGCTCTTCAGATCATTCTAGTGAAGCAAAAGGCAGGTTTGAGAACATTACATTTAACACCTACAAATTTTTATTTTTAAAAATTTCATTTCTTGTCCCTTCTTTGAGCCTAGAACAACAGTGACAAAAGGCTATCAATATCTGGGTTTGATAGAGACACTTAACAGCAATTTAAGTTCCAAAATCAAACCACAAAGATTATAGACTTGGTGCACTTCGTCCCTGCTTTCCACCCCACCCTGACCTTTTCTCTTGAGTTGCTGCTCACACACGCTGCAAGAAGTTTGCTAAATAGCTTTCAAAATGTTTGTCCCAGTAGATCCAGGTAGAGGGCAGTGGGCACATCCTGAGTTCCCTGAGCTACTCTGGCTGGAAACTTCACACAGCGATGGTTTACAATGCCGGCTTGGAATCACTCGTCTCTCCACCACTTCCCTCGGGCAGCTGTCATCCTCAGACACCTCTGAGGGTCCCCTAGTATCAGCCCATCAGTTATTGGAATGCATTCTATCCTGATCCTGTATGCCTTCATCTTAATTCAGAAACTATTTCCAAATAAAGCCGTGGTCACAGGTACTGGGGGTTAGGACTTGAACATATTTGGGGGTGGGGGTCATAATTCGGCCCACAACACAAATCCTCCCCATATCTCTAGGCTCAAGGAGGACAGATGGCTGTAGAACTCCAGTCTCCCAGGACTGAGAAGGGCCAGCAGGGCTCACAGGCCTAGCCAGTGTGTTAGACGGTCCCTTAACCTCTATTCTGCTTTCCTTGTAATGTATCTTCCTGAATAGCAAAGATCAGAAAACAAGAAACTCTAGAAAGTCCTAATTTCTCATATTCCTTTGTAGTCAAAAGTAACTTTTAGTTCCATATACAACAGCATCAAAATTAATAAAACTCTTGGTAATAATTTAACAAAGGAAGTATAAAATGCACACTCTGATAATTATACACCGTTGGTGGGAGAAATTAAAAGATCCCCAAGTTGGAGCTGGAGAGATGGCTCAGCAATTAAGAGCAATGGCTACTCCTTCAGAGGACCTGGGTTCAGTTCCCTGCACCCACATGGCAGCTAACAAGTGTCTGTAACTCCAGTTCCAGGGGATCCAACATGCTCTTCTGGCCTCCACAGGCATTGCATGACACAGGCACATTCATATACATGCAGGCAAATCACTCACACACTTCATGATGTCAGTCAATGGAAAGGCATCCATGTTCATGAATCAGAGACAATGTTGTCGAGAAGGCAAAACATGCAGGATTGACACACAGATTCATCACCTGTCAAAAACACTAGATGGGAGAGAGGCGTGGTAGTACATGTCTGTAATCTTAGAACTCAGAAAACTGAGACAGGAAGATCATGAGTTCAATGCCAACCTTCAATATATGAAAAGTTCTGGTCTCAAAGTTAAAAAAAGAAACCCTTTGGACAGTTTGTAAAACTTTGCAAGCTAAAATTCACATGGAGGTGGCTAGAGAAATAGTTCAGTCGTTGAGAGTGCGTGCTGCTCTTGCAGAAGACCAGAGTTTCGTTCCCAGCACCTACATGATAGATCACAACCACCTGCAACTCTAGCACAAAGGGATCTGATGCCTTCCTCAGGCCTTCACAGGCACCCACACCCAGGTGTGCATACAACATACACACACACATATAAATATTTTTAATAATAGCCAGGCATGGTGGTGCACGCCTTTAATTCCAGGACTCAGGAAGCAGAGGCAGGTGGATCTCTGTGAGATTGAAGTCAGTCTGGTCTACATAGTGAGTTCCAGGCCAGCTGGGGCTGCAGGAGAGAGACACTAAAAATAAATAAATAAACCCTAAAACTCATAAGCTGGGGACCAGTACTTCCTGATTCCAAAATTTACTATGGAAACAAGACAGTGTGCTGTCAGTGTTAAGAGGAGACATGTCAATCAATAGAACAGAGCAGAGAGGCCAGAAATAAACCCTCACATTTATAGCCAATTGATATTTTACAGTGGTACCAAAATAGTTCAACGGAGCAAGGCCTTTTCAACGAGCAGTGCTGGGACAACTGGATATTCACATGTCAAAGAATGAGATCGGAGCCCTACTTCACATCCCATGTAAAAATAATCTCAAAATGGATCAAAGACCTAAAGTAAGAATAAAATAGAAGCCTAAATTGGGTTTCTAAGATAGGATATCTAAAACAGATTTTTTTTAATAGATACACTGAACTTCATCAAAATTTTAAAAACCTTTATGGTTCAAAGGACACTATTAAGAAAATGTGCCAGGTCTGGTGGTGCAGGCCTATAACCTCAGCTACTTGAGAGGGTAAGGCAGGATGATCATAAGTTTCAGGGCAGCCTGAGCTACAGGGAGTTCAAGAGCAACCTGGGCGATTTACTGAGACCCTGAACCAAAGCAGAAAAGAAAAAGGTTAGAAATGTGGCTTAGTGGCAAAGAGCGTGCCTAGCATGCATGCAGCTCTAAGTCCATCCTCAATTCAGAGAGAAAGAGAGAGGCAGGGTGGGAAAAATACTTGTAA
Organism: Nannospalax galili; assembly: GCF_000622305.1. Lineage (NCBI taxonomy): Eukaryota > Metazoa > Chordata > Mammalia > Rodentia > Spalacidae > Nannospalax > Nannospalax galili. The sequence continues at coordinate 436,677 of NW_008350120.1, forward strand.
ATCACATAGCTGATAAGGGTTTGAATCTAAAATATATGAAGAAATTCTTACAATCCAATAATAAAAAGACTCTCCTAGTTTTCTTTCTGTTGCTGTGATAAAAACTGACCTAAGCCAACTTGGTGAAGAACTGGTTTATTCGGCTTAAAGGTTGCAGTTCATCATCCAGGGAGACCAAGGCAGGAACTCAAGCAAGAACTTGGAGGCAGGAGCTGAAGCAGAGACCATGGAGGAGCTCGGCTTACTGGCTTGCTTCTCCTGGCCTACTTAGATACCTTCCTTACACAGCCAAGGCCCATGTGCCTAGGAATGGCACTCCCACAGTGGGCTAGGCCCTCCCACATAAATTAAGAAAATGCCTCAAGAAATGCCTACAGGTCAGTCTGATGGAGGGAATTATTTAAGAGGAATTCCTTCTTCCCAGATGATTCTAGTGTGTGTCAAGTTGACAAAAACTAACCAGTAGTTAGTTAACCAAAGGCCAATATCCCAACTTAGGATAAACAAATCATCTGAGTAAACGTTTCCCCAAGGAAGGTGTATAAGTGGCCCACAGCACATAAAAAGCTGTTTGGCACCGTTAATCATACAGGAAATGTAAATCATAGTCATGTGAGATGCCACTTCACACACACTATGGTGAGCATAATTTTTAAAAGACAAAGTGTTGGTGAGAATGGAGAAAAATTATACATTTCATACATGACTCGTAGGGAGATAAAGTGTTAAGGCCACTTCAGTGAACAGTCTAGCAGTTCTGCAGAGGTGAAACAAACTATCATGTAATACAGGAATTCCAGTTCTAGCTAAATCTAAGAAAAAATAAAGCATATCTCTACACAAGAACTTCTATAGGTATGTTCATAACAGCAATAAATACTAAAGAGTCAAAAAATGGAAATAACCAAATGTTCAACAACTAATAAAAGAACAGATATGGTAGACAGCCTGAGAGGGTGTGCTCTGACCTCCATGTAGCAGCTCTGATCTCAGCAGACTGCCAGAGAGTACCAAGTTCTGGCCCTCCCTCTGGCCTCCCTCTGGCGTGGTGGTGAGCTTCCCCAAATTGCACCATACCCAGCCCCCTACCTGGGATTTTGTGAGATCCCTCCCAAGGCCTCGGGGCAGATCTGGCTTTGGAAAGCTAAGGCTGAGAGCCTAGCAGACAGCCTGAGAGGGTAGGTTCAACCTCCATTGGTGAAGGAGCTCTGATCTCAGCAGACCACCAGAGAGTACTGAGTTCTGGCCTCCCTCTGGCCTCCCTCTGGCCTCCCTCTGGCCTCCCTCTGGCCTCCCTCTGGCAGAGGGCCTGAGAACACAGGGGGCTGCATGGGAGCCTCCATGTGGTGAAGGAAGCCTGAGTGTACCTGACTGGAACCTGAACTGGGCTTCTGTGGGTACTCCTGAATAGCTGATCTGAAGCCATCAGTTCCCTCCCAATTAAACCTGAGAGAACATGAACCCTGTACCAACCAGCTTTATATAACCAATAAAGAAAGGATCTAGGCACCCTGATAATGCAAACAGAGGCATACTTCAACTTAATTCTCATATCAGAATCATAAACAACAAAAGAAATTCACATGCCAAAATCACAATGAAGGAATAACAAAATGGAAAGCCAAAACACTATGTCCCCACCAAACACCACCAATCCTGTAGAAGAGTTCTACAAGGAGAACACCTTAGAGATAACCCAGGACACTGAATTTAAAAGAACAATCATAAACATGATCAAGGAATTCAATGAATTTAAAGAATTCATGAACAAACAAATCAAAGAGCTAAAAGAAGACAGGGATAGACTTCTGAAAGAATTCACAAAATAGATAGAAACATTGAAGAAAACTCAGGCAGAAATGAAGAAGGAAGTGAAACATTCAATAAGCCAATGAGAAAGGATAAAGTTGAAGAATTAGACCATTCAGCAAAGATTATGAAACATTTAAAAAAACACAGGAATGGAATATGCGAGAGATGTGGGACACCATGAAAAGACCAAATCTATGAATCATAGGAATAAAGGTTGGAGAAGAATTCAGGTTAATGGTATTGACCAGATCTTAAAAAGGATCATAGAAGAGACTTTCCCAAAATTAAGGAAAGACATTCCCATACAAACACAGGAAGCACATAGAACACCAAATATACAGGATCAGAAAAGAAACTCCCCACGACATATCATAGTAAAAACACTAAATGTACAGAACAAAGAGAGAATACTGAAAGCAGCAAAAGAAAAACAACAAGTCACATACAAAGAAA
>NW_008350120.1:439072-440753 GCF_000622305.1 Nannospalax galili
ACTTGAAGGGGAAAGAAAAATCTTCCACAACACAAATTGGCTGAAAGAACACATGTCCACATAACCTGTCCTTCAAAGAATACTTGAAGCAATACAGAGAACAGAGAGAGAAACAACTATACCCCAGGGGCAATGAAAGAAAATAATAAAGGTATAATCAAGAAAACACAAAATTAGACAGAGAACACAAACAGCAATCAAAATGATGGCAACCAATACACATCTTTCAATAATAACCTTAAATATCAATGGACTAAACTCCCCAGTCAAAAGACACAAGCTAAGTGAATGGATAAAGAACAAAATCCATCTCTTTGCTGTCTGCAAGAAACCCATCTCACCTTCAAGGACAGGCACTAGCTTAAGGTAAAAGGATGGGAAAGAATATTCCAAGCAAATGGCACTAAGAAAAAAGCAGGGGTTGCAATTTTAATATCTGACAAAATAGACTTAAAAGTAAAACTAATCAGAAGAGATAAGGAGGTTCACTTCACTCCGATCAAAGGAACAGTTAACCAAGAAGATATTATAATCCCTAACATATATGTACCAAATTCTGGTGCACCCAAATTCATATCCCCAACTCAGCAATAGTAGAGGACTTCAGTACCCCACTGTCTCCATTAGACAGGTCAACTGGACAAAGAATAAACAGAGAGATGTCTGAATTAAATGATACCACATATCAAATGGACCTAACAGACAACTTTCAACTATTCCACCCAAGCACAGAAGAATATACTTTCTACTCAGCACCCCATGGAACTTTTTCAAATATTGACCACGTACTGGGCCACAAAACAAATCTCAACAAATACAAAAAAAATTTGAAATAATCCCATGCATTCTATCGGACCACAATGCAATAAAGCTCAAAATCAACACTGGATGAAGCCTTAGTCACTACACGAACTCATAGCAACTGAACAACACACTCCTAAATAACGAGTGGGTCAAAGGAGAAATTAAGAAAGAAATAAAAGAATTCCTGGAATTCAACAAAAAGGACAATACAACACAAAAAACAGAAGAAATAACAAAAATCAGAGCAGAAATTAATGAAATAGAAACAAATAAAGAATCAATGAATCTAAAAGCTGGTTCTTTGAAAAGCTAAACAAGATAGACAGACCCTTATCCCAGTTAACCAAAAGGAAGAAAGAGCAAATCCAAATCAACCAAATCAGAGATGAAAGGTGAAACACCGCAACAAGACACCAAAAGATCCAAACCACTATAAGGGAATATTTTAAAAACCAACGACTCTAAGAGCTGGTTTCTTTGAAAAACTAAACAAGATAGACCCTTAGCCCAGTTAATCAAAAGAAAGAAAGAGCAAATCCAAATCAATGAAACTGGAGATGAAAGGGTAAATATCACAACAGACACCCAAAAGATCCAGACCATTATAAGGGACTATTTTAAAAACCTATACTCTACTGAATTTGAAAATCTAAAAGAAATAGATGGATATCGAAAATCGTAGGAACCACAAAAGTTAACCACCATAGTTAAACCAAGAAAAGATCAATGGTTTAAACAGACCTATAACATATAAGGAAATTGAAACAGTAATACAAAGCTTTTTTTGAGGCAGGGTCTGTGTAACCCTGGCTGACCTAGAACTCACTATGTAGACCAGACTAGCCTCGAACTCACAGAGATCCATCTGCTGCAGCCT
>NW_008350120.1:441721-441797 GCF_000622305.1 Nannospalax galili
AAACTCCTAGTGTTGATCAACACTTTTAATCTACAAAAATCAGTAGCCTTTCTATATACCAATAACAAGCAATCAG
>NW_008350120.1:441891-445758 GCF_000622305.1 Nannospalax galili
GCCATTCACAAATTCTTCAAAAATATAATAAAATATCTTGGACTAAATCTGACCAAAGACATCAAAGATCTCTACAATAAAAATTTTAAATCATTGAAGAAAGAGATTGAGAAGACACCAGGAGATGGAAGGACCTCCCATGCTCATGGATTGGAAGAATCAATATTGTGAAAATGACCATCCTACCACAAGCAATATATAGATTCAATGCAATCCCAATCAAAATCCCCAGGACATAATTCACAGAATTAGAAAAAAAAATCCTTAAATTCATATGGAAGCACAAAAGACCTCGGATAGCCAAAGTAACCCTGAGCACAAAGAGCAATGCTGGGGATATATAGCTAGTCAAGGTTTATCTGAGAATATTTGATTTTTTACCCAAGCCTTACGTACACAGCACATGATAATTAAAAGTACCAGACTGGTAGAACTAACCTTATTGAATGTTCAACAGCCATAGTTTGAGGCCTGTACTAATATGGTCAGAGGGACTTAAAGGACAGTTTTTGCCCCTTGCCCTCCAAGGTCGGCTAAATTCCAGGGAACTATGGAACATCTCTCAAAATGTCCTGTAACTGTGGTGAGTCACCTGTCTACTTGTTCAGGCAGGACATGGAGACCCCACAAGATGGACTTGAACCAGTGTCCAGTCTACAAAGAGGAGGGTCAACTCAGAGGAAACATCTCATTCATTCTTCCAGGTGAAGCCAGACATGGTCAAGCAGGACCTTTGACTTATCTTCACATAGGCAGAACTGGTAAAAGAAAGGAGCCACGGGCTCCTCCCAAGCCCATGTGACCCCTGAGGAACAGATCCTCAAACGGCCTTGTCTTAAAAAAAAAAAAAAAAGAAGGATAAAACATGTATGAACCTAACAGTATAATTTCAATTTCAAGTATAAGGACAAAACATAAACTTGCAATGTTATATAGCACATAACTCTCAGAAACTGATGGTCCTTATTAGACAAAAGCATAAGCAAACATACAGGCTATCTGATTGATGCATTCAGTAAACTCAAACTAGCATATGAACTTCCATACTTAGCAGATGGAAAACGCACACATAGTGTCTGCATCATTAAACTGACCAAATATGATTACAAAGGAAGTCTCGAATCCTAAACACTGAGAGCTCAGACCATGTTCAAGTGATGGTGAGACAGCAGATGTGAAAAGATCTGAATAACTGAGAGACTCCACACGCTTTGATGGAATCACTGAACACTCACTCTAAAGGTGTCAATTTCCCTCAAACGTTTTCTGTAATGTCAGCCCAATCTAAACCTTAGCTACAGTATTCAATGGCTATAATGAATTCATTCTAAGACGCACCAAAAGATCACATTTGAAAATGATAAAATCAGCTTCTATTAGGAAAGAAGTGAGTCTTGTCGAATTTTAAGTTATGTAATAAAGCCATAGAATTTTTTTAAAATCACAGTGTTGGCTCAAACACAGACCAATGGAAACAAAGAGGGGGCTCAGACGCTAAACCAAGAAAAACGGGAAAAATGGGTCTCGTGGTAGATTATAAGGAGAAAATCTCCCGCAATGTGGAGGATAACACGGGATTCTTACCCAGTAAGACAAGCAATGGACTCCACATAGAGTGGAGGACCATGTGTACCCCAGATGTAGGAAAATATTGCTCTGATCTAACAATGAAAGAGAGAAAGAGTGGGGGGAGGGAGATTTCATTAAGATTACAAACTTCTATTCAACAAAGATAAGGTCATAAACAAAATTGATGGATTGGGAGTTCCTTGCAATACCTTAAATTAGACTAAACTGTATGAGGAATGTCTGAACATCTCTAAAAGCCGGGAACCCATTACAAATGGGGAGGAACACAAGCAATCTATAAAGAGACTCATGTCAGCAGCAAATACATCAAGAAAGACTCAAAGTTAGACAATTAGTGTCGAATATAAGAATAAGCAAAGTAGTGGGAAAGTGGATATGAGTCTGGTGTGGGTGTCAACACAGACTGATGGAACCTTCTGGAACATAATCTGAATGTATTTTACAAACTTGAACATGTATACATCCCCCAAAACTCAGAAAGCACACTCCAGGGAATAGATGATTGAAAGAGATTCCCACCCAGGACTATTAGGAGATGAGAACAAGGCCAGTTCTCAGTGTGTGTCATGGAAGTGGGAGTTGGAGGCAAATTCAGATCCATCATCAGGGAACAGATGAGTCAAATGTACCAAGTTTGTAAAGTACCAGGAAGCGTGCTGTGCCCAGTGGATTCTCCAGGAAGCAATGACCTGCTGAGATGGAGCCTGGTCTGCCGGGGAACAAAGGCCTGGGGAGGGAAAGAGGAAGCAGCAGGGTTGGGCCTGGGGAGCTGGTAGCAGTGACCCAGATTAAGGCACCGGCTGATTGCGCGGCCTGGGACAGTCTGCTTCCTGGTTCACATACTCAGTCTTCTGGCTGTGTACTCAGAGGGCATAAGGAACAAGCAGCACTGCAGGGTCTCCTCAGAGGAACTGGGAAACAAGGATGGCCTGATGGGGAGGAGCAGTGAGCATTGTGCTGCTGTACTCAGGAATGGCTTTGGCCACCTGGAGTGCAACACAACCTTCCTCAGAAATCCAAACAGACCCCAAAGAGGCTAACCACAGAAGCATCTGATGAACGCACACACAAACACACACACATACACACACACACACCATTGAGGAAATTTAAAGTCAAAATAAGACTTCACAGCACAGTTAGTGGCGTTAAACTTAAAAATAGGAATAGTGAGAGCCAGGCATGTTGGCGCATGCCTTTAATCCCAGCACTAGGGAGGCAGAAGCAGGTGGATCTCGGTGAGTTCAAGGCCAGCCTGGCCTACATAGTGAGTTCTAGGACAGCTGGGGCTACAGGGAGACCCTGTCTCAAAAAGACCAAAAAAAAAAAAAAAATGGAGTAGTGAGACAGGGAGATGGCTCAGTAGGTAAGAACTTGGTGTACAAGCTTGATCCTGAGTTCAAGTCCCCAGTGACCACATGAAAAGCAGAGCATGGCCACAAGAGTGCCTGCAATCCCAGTGCTGTTGGAGACAGAGACAGGAGGATCAGGGGGCTTTGTTGCCTGTCAGTCTAGCTCCAGGTTCAGTAAGAGATCCCCCATCTCACGGAAACAAAGCAGAGAGTGATAGAGCAGGGAACCTGGCACCCTCTCCTGGCCTCCATGTGGGTGCACATACATACACACACGTGCATATGCCACACACATGCAGAAAATAGTGATAGTATCAACTGATGGAAAGGACTCAGAGGAACTGGCTTTCTCATAGCCTGCTGAAATGGAAAAGACTTTTACAGTTTCTTACAAAACTAAATATTCACTTATCATATGGCCCCACAATCACATTATGGGCATTTTATCCCAGAGAAATTAAAACGCGTTCATACAAGAGCCTGGTCACTAGAGCTCAGAGCAGCTTCAGTCACGGCAGAAGATGAGAAAGAAGCTGGACAGCCCAGGGCAGACACCAGGTTGAACAAAGCCTGCAACAGTGGGGGACTTCTGGACAATACGAAGGAATAAGCTCGCAGTATGTGGGCACCACCAAGCATGTGCTTAATGGTCAGAGAGCAAATGAATGTCACATCCAGTACACACCAACTAGCATGGATTATCCAGACAGCATCTCATGGTGAGAGAGTTGCAAAGATGGGTGGAACTTAGCGATTTACAGGAGATGCAAGGGAGTGGACATGAATAAAAGAGACATAGAACAGAGTTCTCTCATGGTAATGTGTTCCAAAACCAAGATGGAACAGAACTGTATCTCAGATGAAATGGTGGTTAAATAGCAGGTGAGGCAAAAATGCCTAGAACTGGAGAGGGAGGGAGGGAGGG
>NW_008350120.1:445780-468122 GCF_000622305.1 Nannospalax galili
GAGGGGGGAGGGAGGGAGGGGTAGTAGTCTGTTCCAGTGTCCGTCTTCTGGTTTTGGCATTGTACTCCAGCTGTACCATAGACTTGGTGTGATAGTGAATCTTACTATCAACTTAACAGGCTCTGAAATCAGCTAAGAGGCATGCCTCTGGGTGGGTCTTTGAGGGCGTTTCCCTTCTGGAGAAGACCCTCCACAACATGTGTAGCACCTTCCAACCTAAAGCAGTCCGAGGAGAAACAGCAGTGTGTTTGCTTCTGGTTGGTGACCATGCCCGCCTCTGCTGCTGCCATCTTTCACAGACACCAGACTCCAGCATCGTCGGTCTTCCAACGCGGACGGAGAACCAGCAGCCCTCCCAGAGTGCTCCAGGCCTTCAGCACCAGACCGAGACTGCCAAGACACCCGACTCTATCACTGAACAGCCACTGGGTTCTCTCCAGTGTGCACACAGTCACGGTTGGACTACCCAGCCCCGATAGTGTAAGCCAGTGTCACAAATCCCCTTTTATAATATATATGCATCCTATCAGTTCTGTTCCTGTAGATCATTCTAACACATTGGGTGATTCTTAAACAACAGAAATGTATTCCCCACAGTTCTGGAGGCTGGAAGTCCAAGGTTAAGGTGCCAGCTGATTAAGCATCTTGGGGCAGTCTAGTTCCTGGTTCACATGCTCAGTCTTCCGTCTGTGCAGACGGCAGAAGGAATAGGCCAGCACTCCAAAGTCTACCCTATAAGAGCACAAATCCCATTGTGAAGACTCCCTCCTGACCTACTCACCTCCCAAAGGCCTGTCCCTCCCCAAATCATCGCTTTAGTAGCAAGGATCTCAACACGTTAATTTTAGGGTTACACGAACATTTCCTTCATTGCAGAGGGTCACTGGTGAGGCCAAGTGCACACAGAATTGTGTGTGAACTACGTGTTTTTAGTGCTACTCCATGATTTTATTATTTCAAAGCTAAAATCCTTTTTAATGCATATGCAAATAAGGCTGGATCACCTTTCCAGCCACATGACACATTTTTCTGTGAACTGTTTCAAAGTGACGTGATGGATAACTACCGTGATGACCACATTGTACCAACTCTTTACTTCTCCCACTCAAGGGTTGGATAGTAATAGCAGAGCAGCAAGCGGCCAGGCAGGCTAGCATCCACCTGTAATCCCAGCGTTCAACAGGCAGAGATAGGAAGATTGTTCAAGGTCAGCCTGATGTATACAGTGAGTTCCACTGAACCAAGGCTACACAAGACCTGTTTCAAAAAAAAAAAAAAAAAAAAAAATAGTCCAGAAATTACTCCTTTACTAAAAATAACAAAGACCATGTAGAAGGGAAGAGATAAATCAAGCACTATTTTTAAATCCGCTTTGTATTAATCTATAAATACATACCAGACATGGTTTACTGTTTTTTTGATCTGTGTTTGTGTATATTTGTGCGTGAGTGCACATGTGGAGGTCAGAGGACCACCTTGGGTGTCGGTCCTCACCTTCTACCTCGTTCAACACAGGGCCTCGTTCTCTGCTGCGTACTCCAGGTTAGCTGGCCCTGGAGCCTCCAGGGACTGCCCTGTCTCCCCATAGGAGCACTGCAATTACAGCTGTGCACCACTGTATCCAGCTTTATGTGTGCTCTGGAGATCTGAACTCAGGTCTCCAGACTTGTGTGGCAAGTATTTTCACCCACTGAGCCATCTCTCCAGCCCTAGACATGGTTTTTAAATCCAAAACATATTAATCTATAAACACATATCAGATAAACATGTTCACCTGCTATAAGAATACATATACTCAAGGGGCTGGAGAGATGGCTCAGCAGTTAAGAGCACTGGCTGCTCGTACAGTGGACCCAGGTTCGGTTCCCAACACCCACATGGCGGCTGACAACCGCCATTAATTCTAGTCCCGGGGGATCCGACACCTCTTCTGACTTCCATGGACCCAGAAAGGTGCATTTATATACACGCAAGCAATACATTCATACAAATAATAAATAAATAAACATTTTAAGAAGCATATATAAAGTGTCTGTGTCGAATTTTAAGAAGAAAGTGGGCTCTGTTGCTCTTGTCCCTAACCGCCACTCCATCCCACCCTGCACAAGGCTCTACTTCAGTCCTCTGGAAAAGTCAGCTCTCCTAGCACCACTGCCATTTGGACAGTAGGTGGCGCCACAGCACCCCAACTTCTGCAGCTAAGGGCCAAAGCCTCAAATTCAGGATCCAAACAGAACTCTGGGAGACTGAGGGACTAAAGGTAGAGTGGCCTCTTGCTGCCTTCCTGCAGGGCATGGCTGCTCTGAAGACCCCAGAGGGTCACGTCTCATTTTGCTCCCATTCTTCCTCCCCCAGCCCCTCTAAGTGTTCACCTTCATCTCTTCCAGCATCTCCTGGGTCCTATGAGGCCCCAGGTTCAATTCTGAATAAAAAGGATAGGCGGGGCCCCTGAAGAAAAATGCAAACATACATCTTAATGGCAAAGAAAGGGGCACTGATTTGAACTCATGTATTGGTTTCATTGGGTTTGCCGCCCCCCTTGTGACAGGGTCTCCCTGTAGGCCCAGTTGGCCTGGAACTTGCTATGTAGACCAGGTTGGCCTCAATCTCACAGAGATCCACCTGCCTCTGCCTCCTAAGTGCCAGGATTAAAGGCGTATATCACCACACCCAGCTATAGGTTGTGTTAATTCTATAGATTAGCTTCTCCTTGTCTTTCAGAGAAGTTGTAGATACATCTTCAACTAGCTTAAGCAGAGAGGATGTGCATTGTAACAGCACAGGCCTCAGAAGGCAGCCAGCCGGGACACGTGAGCATGCAGACACAGCTCGACCCATGGCAGGCGTGTGGGAAACATCACGGCCAGGCCACTCTCTGAAGCCCTCATCGCTCTCCCATCATCCTCATCGCTGGGGCAGGGGACAAGCCTTGTCACTGGAGAGGGGTGGCATTAGGCTGATCTCCCTGCCTGGCTATCTCTTGCTGTTTAGTCAGCCTCCTGCTACAAATTCCTAGCAAGAAGCAGACTCCGGCTGTCAAGTTGATGTATGCCCCAGGTCCTTGCAAGCTCCAGGTACCCAGTGCCTATCCACAGGGAGCCAGAGTACAAGATCTTCCCCTTACCCTTACCCCAAGCAAGCACATACAGGTGCTCAGGGTCAATTCTTTGAGGGCCCTCCCCGGACTGGAGGTGGAGAGATGAGGTGGGGACTCTTCCCCGATATATCGACCTCTGCCCTTGCTTCAGTGAACTCCCTTCATGCTCCAAGAGGCTGGAGATGGGCAGGGTCCCAGGCCAGTCCATAGCACACCTGAGTGCTGAGAAAGCTCCCTGTGTACCATTTACAATGTGAAGAGTCCAGAGAGCCTCCTTCTCACCCCATTACTGAGGGAGACATCCCCGGCCCTAAGTATTATAAGAGAGCCAAACGCACACACAGCAAGTGCCAAGCAGCCGTGACTGTGACAGTTCATCTGTCACATATACTACAAGCTCAGGGTAGGGTCTCAGGGATGGGGGTACACTGAGGAAAAGAGTAGGCCAGCAGAGGTGGGGGAAAGAGGTTTGAAGCGGCAAGAGGGTGGTCCCCCTGACTCCCGCAGGAGCCTCTGAGGGTGGTCCCCCTGACTCCCACAGGAGGCTGTGACTGACTCCTCTGAATGATTTCACAGACAAGGAAAGTGAGTAAAACCTGACCACCAAGAAAGAAGAGCAGCTGTATCTGGCAGGGGAACTGGGTGGCTGGAGACCCTCTTCTCCTGGGTGGGTGCACATCTGGAGACAGCCCCAGAAGCTCATCATAAGGGCTTTGGAGCCCTGTGATGCTTAAGATGTCAAAGCAGCACGTGGAATTCCAGGCCTACAGTACAAAGGGCAATATGTGCTGGACGCACTGGGCTTTGGGCTTCAAAAAAATGCCCAGGCTCTGGTGAAAGTTCCACCACCCATCTGCTGCCTTTTTCTCCTTTTTAATGAGCTTCCCTAACAGCAAGAATTCAGGACTCTGGGGCTTATGGTCAAGTCTGACTCTGTTCAATTATTTCTTGGCTATAAATTGCTCCTGCAGTGGCATGACCTGCCAGACGGGGCCTCCTGTGGGGCCGCCCACGCTTAGATAACCCGCTCTGCCTTTCTCCTTCCTTCTTTCCCTCCTTTCCTTCCTTCCTTTTATTGAACAGAAAAACAAAGCCATGTAAATATGGAGACCATCAAGTGTGTTGCACACCTGTCATCCCCACTCAGGAGGCTGAGGCAGAAGGACTACAAGTTTAAGGCCAACCAAGGCTACAAAGCAAGACTCTGTTTCAAAAATAATAAAAATAAAAAATAAATTTAAAAATAAAAATGGGGGCTGGGGTATAGCTCGGTAGTAGAGTACTTGTCTAACATGTGCAAGGCTCTGAGTTCAATTCCCAACATTCTATACAGATGATAAATAAGTAACTAAATGGAGGTAGAGGTTAGAGCATGCTACCACAAGCCATGGAACATGGCCTTCCGGAAGCCAGCAAGCACAAGGAAGGATCCTTCCTTAAATGTGGTGGCCTGTGCACTACCCTGCCAACACCTGGACCTCAGACCGTAGCCTCTAGAACCATGAGAGAATAAATCCCTGTAGTTCCGAGACACCCAGTATAGGTACGTTGTGATGGTGGCCATGGGAATCTATAGGCTACCCCTAATATGTTAGATCGCATTCAAAACCTGATAGAGAAAAGCTGTGAGGTCAGAGGCTGCGGAGTAGATGGCAGAGGCAGAGGTCAAGATCACCAAAGAGTTCATGTTTCCAGGATGCCCTGAAAGAGCACAGGTAGGGCAGCAGAGACTTCATTTGAACATTTGTCCTGCACAGCCCAAAGGGCAAGGTGACACCTCCTCTACAGAACCAGTTGTCCTCCAAACCCTCTGCCACACCTGATGGGCCCAGGGGCATTGGTGGGTTCAGGAAGGAAGGAAGGAGGGGATGGCAGGGTCTTTGGGCCAGGGTTGGGATGAGCCGGGAGGATGAGAAAGCTAAGTAGATGTCAGGGGAGAGTTTTCTGCGAATTGGACAAGCTATCATACTCACAGTCAAAAAGTAGGGAGGGGGCTGAGGAGATGGGGCCATAGGTAAGAGCACTGGTTGTGCAAAGAGGGGGCCTGAGTTCCGGCCCCCAACACCCACATATGTGTGACCACACGCACCTACGATCCCAACTCTTTGGGGAATGGAGACAGGAGGACCGCTGGGGTCTGCTGGCTACCAACCTAGCTCCAGGTTCAGTGAGAGACCCTGTCTCAAGGGAATAAAGTGGAACGTGATAGAACAGGACATCAGAGGTCCTCTGGCACCTATGCACACACACGTGGGCACACACCATACACACACACACACACACACACACACACACACACACCGAGAAGAAAAGGAACTTCTCCAGATGGACGCAAGTCAGGAAGATTGATGAGGGGGATATCGGTGTGAGGAAAAGGAGCTTCCAAGTACTTAACACAGAGACACACTCTCAGGAGGTTGGTGGCTCAGGGGACAGAAGGGCCGAGGGGGAAACAGGCCAGGTATTCCAGAGCTGGCAGCCTGGGCAGGCATTACAGCTGAGGAATCAAGCAGGATAGAAGGAGGCCAGGAAGCTGGGACCCCTGTGATCTTGTCTGTCACAACTAGAGAAGGACTAAAGGACCCTCGTCCATCCTGCTCCAGACACCCAACAGGACATCCCCAGAGTGGAAGCTGGGCATGCAGAGCCAGTCTGCAGGAGTCTGCCCTGGAGACAGAGCTGAGGAGACAGAAGGATGAGGATCAGGGGGTCCATGAGGCAGGAAGGTAGGGTCATAGGAAAGTCAATTCCAGTACCCAGCAACTGAGAAAGGCCATCTGGTTGGGCAGCCCTGGACCTCCCCAAGGACTGTGCAAGCAGGAAAAAAAAAAAAAAATCAATCAGCCAGGACAGCCAAAGAAAGTTCTGCTCCTTTCAGCGAACCCCTCCCTCCCCTCTATAAAGAGAGCCTCTTGAGTCACAAGCTTGTTCAAGCCACACCCACCCTGTGGAGTGGACTCTTGACTTTCACTCTAGCTTTTAATAACTCTCACTTCAGCTACTGCTGCTCTGTGTTCTGCTCAGTTCTTCGTTCAGGACTCAAAGAACCTGTACATCACACCACAGAAGACCCGAGACCCCACCTCCCAGGCCCAATGACACACGTGGAAAGGCAGCGAAAATACAGGTGAAGCTTCCGTGTCCATTGGCCCCAGCCACTTCCCACTGCTCCATAAGCAGCTCCAGGACCCAGGACCCACTGTGCTCAACCCTGCCAACACCTGGACCTCAGACCTCAGCCTCTAGAACTGTGAGAGAACACCACCAGTTTGAACCCAAAGTTGTGCTGATGGGATAAAGGGTCTGGAGGAAGACCCCCTAGCTACACCCCTGAGGGTGGCAGATCCTACAGGCCTAGGTTGTGGTGACCTGCCTCCCATGTGACCCAGATGGCCCTGGACAGGCACTCATAGGCCTCAGAATATGAACAGCAACAGGGATCTGAGCTGCCTGGGACACCTCTGTGTGTGTTCAGTTGTAGACCAGAAGGCATGCCCAGGAGGGAGAGCCTTGTTTAGAACACAGCCGCCCACCTGTGCCTCACCAGAAACAGAGATTTTCTCCCCCCAGGACAGAAATGTTGGCAGGCATCATGGAACAGAGGCTGGAGGGAACAGGAGGCCCAACTCTGAGAGAGAAGAGGCCCCCTACCCTGCCCTGAGCCTTCTTCACAGAGATCTGCAGGTACCACAGTCAGAAGAGTAAGAACAGAAGGACACAGCAAGGGTGCGGGCCCACTTGTAAAGCAGAATGTGATTCTGTTTGCGGCTCCTCCGCTGTTAGGTGGAGACGCCAATGGAAAGGCTAGACTGCTTTACATAGGGAAGAGGAAGCTGTGTGGCCATGAGAACTTTTGCTTTAGAGGTCTTTGGGAGAGGGAAGGGAAGGGAAGGAAGCCAAGATCACCTGTCTTGCATTCTTCAACAAGAAACTTGTGCTCAGCATCAACAGGGACCAGAGGTCTCTAAAAATCTTTCCCTTGAGGGCATACACGTGCGCATACACGCGCGCAATACACACACACACACACACACACACACACACACACACACACACACACTCTTGTAGTCCCAGGAGGAAAGTAAACCAGCAGAAACATAAGTTCAAGCCCAGCCTGAGTGTAAGACCATGTCTCAAAAAGAAAAACAAACAAAAGAACTTCTAAGAACTAAAGCATTTCAGAGCTGGGCTGTCTGGGACCTAACTCCAGAGAAGGATGATCCAGATCCTGCAACCTGTGGAAGGAGCCTCCTCTGGCGCAGGAAGCATGGTGTGGCCCAGCTCTACCTATCTATATAGGAGTCTGCAGGAGTCACATGACCTCTGAGACCCAGTTTCTCCAGCAAGGAAATGGCTAGCCAACTCTCAAGTCCCTTCCTCCCAGGCCTGAGGTGCGCCTAGGTAGCAAGCGGTTCTCTGTGCCCCCAGATCTCACTTGGTTTCCAGCTCCATGGTCTCAGTGTCAGCTGCCTCCCCCTCCATCCATGGCCCCTGAGGGCTGTTGGTCCTGGGGTTTTAAGCCACATGGCCAGGCCTTCCCACCTCACCAGCTTCAGAAACCCCATCATGGGAAACCATAGGCATGTCAGTTCTCAGAAGGTCACTTCCCCCAGAGCCAGGGCTTCCTCCCACACACCCCACCCTGGACCTGGCAGGGTACACAACAGTGCAGTTTCTGCTCCAGCTGAAAGATGAGAAGATGCTTCTTGCTGGCCTCAGTTTGCCTGTCTCCAGGGACCTCTGCCTTCTTGCCTTGGAGACTTACAGATGCATTTAATCCAAAGGCTCAGAGACTCTGCCTCGGGGTTGCCAGCGCCCAGGCAACATCCAGCCACTCCATTAACAGATGGACTTCTAGAGAGAAGGCAACCTGCCACCTACAGAGGCCAGTGTGGGTTCTGGCCCAGGATTTCCCTCCCGACCTCATTAAATTCTAAAAATTGAAGAAAGACCGTGGCAAAGTGGACTTGACTTTCCCCATTGTTGGTCATTTCAGACTTTCCTCATTTTGGTTTGTTTCTGTTGTTTTGTTTTTCAGTGGGACTGTCCTGGAACTCCCTATGTAGCCCAGGCTGGTCTCAAACTCAGAGCAATCCTCCTGCCTCAGCTTCTTGAGAGCTGAGAGTACAGGCATGAGCCATCAAACCCAGTTTCATTTCAGGTTTACACCCAAGGTCAACAAAAGGAAGTGTTAGTAAGCTCAGCTACTCTGCCCACGTCTCGGACCACCGCCAATCAATTTTGTGCAGGCTGCTGCCAGGTTAGGCTCCCTCGGTGTTAATTTCCTGCTCCTAGAGGCAGTGAGTCATCTGCCCCCCTCCTCTCCATTTTAACTGTTGCTCTGAGACCAGAGCCTGCAGAAGGGAGGTCACATGGCGTCTTTATTTAGTACCCAGTTCTCAACTGGCAGGAGGGAAGGACAAGCCAGTCACTTCCTAGAAGCATACCCCCTCAATCCCTGGAGCCCACCTGGGCTGGGAAGTCGATGCTGTCTGGAATTCCTGGAGTCCATGTCAGACCTGCTGACGTGCAGAACTCAGAACTTGGGGTGCTGGGCAGTCCATCCGGGCTCAAGAAAGCTAAGGTGCAGAAGGCTAGCAATGGATTCTGCCAACCCCGCCAGGCAGTGCTGTCCGCTGTGGCCACCAGGTGGAGCACAGGTCAAGGCACCTACACCACCAGGCCCTGCTGTAGGCTGTTAATCTCTCAGGGATTAATGTGCAGAGGCGAAAATACTCCCAGGTATGAGGCCCACGCTTGACCAAATGTAGCAGAATTATCATGGATTCATTTAGACCAAGTTCATCTGAATGTCACAGAAAACCACATTAACAGTGACTTTGTCGAGAGAGTTTTATCTGTGTAAAATGCAGGTCTCGGTGGTTTAGGTGCGTGCTTCATAAGGTGCTGGTTCCCCTGGGTGCAGTCTCCTTCCTTCTCATCACCTCTGCCTGGAATATACCCCAGACTCCTATATGAAAGTAACTGCTAGATACCAACACTGCATCTCAGAGGACAAAAGAGGACAAACTCCCTCCCCCCGCCACACACACACTTCAAGAATTTATAGGCTTGGCATTTTGTCACACACATGTAACCTCAGTACTTGAGAGTCTGAGGCAAGAGCGCCACAAAGTCAATGCCAGCATGATCTACACAGCCCAGGCCAGCCAAGGCTACATACGGAGACCCTGTCTCAAAAACCAAATAAATTCAGGCAGCATCCGTGTTTACACAGTAAGAGCTGTGACTCAGTCATAGAGGGCCCCGGGGAGCTGGAGACCTTTGCACAGGTATTGCTACCCCCAAGTAATGTCAAGGTTCAGTTTGGAAAAACAATATGAGAAGGCAACCAGCAACGTCAGCCTCATCACGGAGCCACTGAAGATTCCTCAGTGCTTGCCCAACGGGTTTCTCAAACCCTGGAGTCCGCCATGCCTGAGGCCCCTGTGTCCCTACCTGCCCATTAGCAGGTGCAACTAACTCCCAGACACATGTTCCAGGTGCTTCTCTCAAACTCCGAGATCAATCACCAGCTCTGTCCCAATGTCCCATGAAAATCTCACCCCCAGTGCGTGTAAACCAGCTCTCAGTCACACACCGGCTTTTCTGCGCTCCCCACACCGGGGAAGCCACCATCCTATCTGTCTTAGGTTTTGTTTCCCTGTTGCTATGATAAAATAACCTGACAAAACTTAGTGAGGGATAGCATTTGTTTGAGTTAACAATTCCAGGTTACAGTCTACTGTAGCAGGGGAGTCAAAGTGGACAGAGCAGAGAGGAAATGAGTGCATGTATGTCTATGCTCAGCTTGCCATCTACACTCATACAGCTCAGGACCCCCTGCCTAGGGAATGGTGCTGCCCACATTGGCCAGGTCTTCCCACAACAAGTAATGTAATCAAGACAATCCCCGACAGACATGCCCACAGGCCAACCTGATCTACATAATCCTTCATTGAGACTTTTCTTCCCAGGTAATTCTACATTGTATCAAATTGACAATAAAAACTTAACTACCACAGTGTTAGAAATGGGAAGCCAACCTGGTTACCCCTTCTTCCACATAGCCTCTACAGTCTCTTTGCCCCATACACTGAACTTCCTCGGGGGAGGGGGTCTTCAATAACCTTCACTTTGTAGGAGTTAATGTGTGTAATGTGGGAAACTGAAAAATAGAAAGGAAGGCACACACAGCTGGGTGTATCCTTCCTGGGTGCACAGACGCCATGTCCGCTTTCATGGGATGGTGATTGGGCAGCATGTACCACATTTGTTCACGCATCATAATTACAATTCAAAATCCCAAAGCTACAGGAGCAGTTCAATCTCTTAGATGTGTCCTCCTGACTTAGAGCCTTCCTTGGTATTTCTGGGGTCCACACCATCTTTTCTTTCCCCCAGTGGCCTCCTGTTCCTTGTCTCCTGCCTGAAGACCATCCCCAGGCTCACCTCCACCAGATGTACCTACCTTGCCTTTTCTTACAGAGGGATCAAACCATGCCACCCCATGATGAAAGCTTCCTGGCTCCTCACCATCCTTGAAGGAGAATGAAACCCAAATTCCTCCCAAGTCTTGTCAAAACCTTCAGGATATGACCCATCCTTACATATTTCTATCAACCATGCCACACAGGCACTGGCTTCCGTGTGCCACAGCAAGCCACAGCCCCATGAATCCTATAGCAATTCTCTGAGGCAGACGGTGATGGCTAGGGCTTTTTCCATGAGAATTCACTCTCCTCCAGGACCCTCTTCATGATGTTGGGCTTCACCCTGTGACATACTTTCATCCCCAGAATGCGATGAGGGGGACACAGGAGAAACATCCGATGCCCTTGTATGGTTACCACCCTGTTTACATGCTCTCCAGAAATCCAGGGTGAGGAGCACTTCCTCCATGGGGCCATTGGCCTGCGCCTAGAGCCACTGCAGACAGAGCACTGCTAACTCAGCTCAAACCCACAACCATCCTGAGACCCACAAGTGTAAAGACAATGCTGGTTCTGTTCTGTAAGGACAGCTGGCTGCTCCAGCTACCCGGCCACACAGGTAGGTAGTAGTATTGTCTCTTTTTTAGCCACATTGCAACTCACCTCCACCTCAGGGCCCTTGCATGTCCTGATGCCAATGACTGACTCTCCCTGCCTTACCCTTTCAATAGCCGATTTATCACATCAGCTCCTGTATTTGGACCAGCGAGATGGCCAAGCTGGAAGACCTGAGTTCGATTCCTGGGACCCACACAGTGGAAGGAGAACACTGACTCCCACAACTTGTCCTCTGACCCCCACATATGCCATGGGACATATGTGCCATGGGACATACATGCACATATGTGTGTACTCACACACAAACAAATGTAATTTTTAAATTATATTTATCTACTGGAGGGGGGAGCAGCACATGTGGAGGTCAGAAGAGACAACTTGCAAGAGTTAGTTTTCTCCTTCCACCATGGGAGATCCAAGGATAAAACGCGTGTCCTCAACCTTGGCAGCAAGCACCTTTACCTGCCGAGCCGCGTCATCAGCCCAAATGGGATTTTTTTTTTTTAATTCATGTATTATATGTTTGAATCACTGTGACCAAAATAACTGACAGAAACAATGTAAGGAGTTAATGTTTCTTTTGGCTCACGGTTTTAGGGGCTCAGTCCACAGTTGCTTACCCTACCACGTGACATCAAGAGGCATGTGGTAAAGGACAGCTGTTCAACTGGGTGACAGGCCAGAAGAGAGGGCAAACAGAGCCAGAACCAGGGACTGGGTACAACCTTCAAAGGCCCACCCCTGTGACCTGCTTCTGCCAGCTAGGCTCTCCCTCTTAAGGTTCCACAACCTTCCAAGACAAACACCACCAGCTGGGCAAGCAGTGCCCAGCACATGAACCTTGGGCCGGGTGTGGTGGCGCACGCCTTTAGTCCCAGCACTCGGGAGGCAGAGGCAGGCAGATCTCTGTGAGTTCAACGCCAGCCTGGTCTACATAGTGAGTTCCAGGCCAGCTGGGGCTACTGGGAGACCCTGTCTCAAAAAAAAACCAAAAAAAAAAAAAAAAAAAAAGACATTTCAGATTCAAACTACAGCATTCCACCTCCCAGCCCCCAAGGGCTCACTGCCATCTCATAATGCCAAATACATTCCGTCTAACTTTCCCGAAGTCAATATATCCAGGGCCACTGTGGTTTGAATGTGCAATGTCCCCCACAGGCTCATGTGTTTGAGCACTTGATCGCCAGATGGTGGCGCTGTTTTGGGAGGTTGTGGAAAGAAGTGATAGCAGAGAAAGACTGGAAACCCTCCTGGCCATGGGCTACACGTGACAACACACAGCATGTGAGGAAAAAAAATATATGCAAATGACCCATAAAAGTTCACAGGATCGACTTCCATATCTTTGGGAACCTGGGCTTGGCGCCAGCTCTGGCCATTTCTGGACCTGTTGTTTCTCTCCCTTCCTAAACTCTCTTATTACTACCAACGTGTCTCTGTCCAATTCGTTGTTCAGCGAGACAAAAACCCAGAAATTTCAGCACATGCATATCAGATCTGTACCCACAACAACGGCAGCAAGAACACACGGCAGAGAACAGCAGTTCACATGGTGGCAGGCCCAGGAAACAAAGCGAGGTGGCCTGGAACCAGGGTTCAGGCATAGCCCGCAAAGGCTTGTCCCCAACTAGGCCCAACATCCTAAAGGTTCCACAGCCTTCCATATCAACGCCATCAGTCAGAGATCAAACACCCAGAACATGATCCTGTGTAGATAATTCAGATTCAAACCACAATTTCCCAGATGTCACCTCTTCCAGAGCCCTTCTCCACAGAGGCCCCACCCCAGGCCAGCACTGTTCACACCTTGCTTCTTCCCTCTGGAACTCTGAGTCATTCACATTTTTCTCTGTCCCTGTGTGCCTCCCCAGAAAGAGCAGCTCTGGGATGAGGGACTCTGTGATCCTGTGACCTTCTGGGGCATACCCATGCTGGACGGAGAGGATGCTACCTGAATTGAGGCTCCCAGGAGAGTCGGGAAATCTTCAGGTTTAGAGATGCTAGCCTCCAGACAGCTGTCTCTTTATGGCCTCTCCAGGGCTGAAGGAAGAGCCTCCAGATTGACTCTTGGTCACCCTGTTCTTAGTCACTGTTACTCAGGACTCTTTTGGTGGATGTGATAAAACCCCAACCTGAATAAGCTAAGGACGAGCTGGAAGGGAGACTCGGGGACATGCAACAGTGGTGGAAAATCAGACTTCCAGACCCTGCCAAAGGACTGGGACCCACCGGGACATCAGGAGAGACTGGGTCAAGGCCTCTAACTACGCTCAGCATAAGCAGTTTGGTTTCATTCACATGTGGTCAGGATCGGTCTCTTCCCTCGAGGCCTCTGAGGCACTGCAGGCCCCAGCCTGACAAGGGAAGAGTCTCTGTCCTGGAAGGTTATGAGACTCAGCTAGGGCCCAGGATCGTGGACCACCAGTCAGTGGACAGGATCTGTAAGAACGCAAGGGGCACAGTTGAATCCCATGACCCTGTGCCCAGACACTGCACCAGGCAGAGCAGATGGCGCCAGGGGAAGCCCCTCCTCACGCCTGCTTGCGTCCCTTCCTCCCTCCCTCCCCCGGTCTCTCTACTCTTTACCTCTCTGTGGGTTTCTCTATCTGTGTCTCTATTTTCTATCTCCCTGTATCCCCCGTCTCTGTCTCTGCCCCTCTCTGTCTCTATCTCCATTTTTGTCTCTCTACATCTGTCTCTGTCTCTCTCAGACTGTCTCTGGCTTTGTCTCGGGCTCAGTATCTCTCTGTCTTTCTGTCCCTGTCTCTCTTCCCCCTCTCTCCCTAAACTCCTCTGGGGGAGGGGGGGAGTGGCACCTGCTACTCCAGGTCACCTCCCTGCTGTCTCCTCTTTGGTCCTTCACACACTTGCCACGTTTCTTTCCACCATGGCACTTAAGGTCCCCATAGCTACCCACGCCCAGATCTAAACAAAACACTGATCCCGAGGGGCCAGACCATGCCAGACACACAGCCGTAAGGGGCACCCTGTTTCTACCACCACAGCCAAACACTTGGCAGCCTTATCCCTGCTGAGTCACACTGAGATTTTTGTTTCCATAAAAATGTTCCAAAGATTTATGAAAGTAATGCACTCTTTGCAGAAAAACTTGGAAGGAGAAAAATGTAAAAAAGATAATTTTTTAAAATCACTGAGAATCCCCCATCTCCATTTATCACCCTTCAGTCTTTAGTTCTGGAAACTTCACAGCATTTTTAAGTAGAGGTGGACCTTCCTCTCAGCTTTCACTTCCCCTCTGATCAGAGCATTTGCATATCATTTGCATTCTCTATTCCTCCCGTGAATCACTGAGACAACAGCTGCCGGCACTGTGCTAAGTGCCTGTTCTTCGGGTTATGTCACTTAGTCCACGTGTGGCTTCCTCGGAGACTGTTACTTTCCCTGTTTTACAGATGAGGACACCGAGTGTTAGAGAGATTGAATAATTTGTTCATAGTCACACAGTAGGGGGGCAGGTCCCCATTCAAACCCAAAGCATCCTGACTCACAGCAAAGGTTCTCTCCCTGCCACCCTTCCACCTCCATTCCATGCACCACAGGTGTGCTCAGGTGGTGTGTGCAGGAGGCAGGTAGTAGTATCACTCTCTGCCTGAACTGAGCTATGTCCCTCCTTCAATGAGAGGACACAGGGACTTCCACCTTGTCAAGCATTAGTCTTAGGCTACGGTGTAGTCCCATGGGTTGAAGTGTACCTTTTCCCTGTAGGGTGGGGCATGAGGCATGGACAGTCCCTTTTAGCACAGAAAGCAATAGGATAATTCAGAAAACTATAATTTAAACGGAACTACCTCATCTTGTAAAGACTGTATCCCAACGCGGGGCATGGTGGCACATGCCTTTAATCCCAGCACTTGGGAGGCAGAGGCAGGTGGATCTCTGTGAGTTCAAGGCAGCCTGGTCTACATAGTGAGTTCCAGGCCAGCTGAGGCTACAGGGAGACCTTGTCTCAAAAAGACCGAAAAAAAACAGACTGTATCCCAAAACTCTCCAGCACAAATCACACCTAATGAAGGAACTTCAGAAACGGAACTATTAAGACTAACAGCGTTGGAACTGGCCAGTTTCACCTCTCTAGTCCCTACTACCATGGAGGCCAACAAAGTAAGACTCACATCTCAGAACAAAAAAACAAAAACCATCAGGTATGGTGGCTCATGCCTTTAATCCCAGCACTGGGGAGGCAGAGGCAGGCAGATCTCTGTGAGTTCAAGGCCAGCCTGGTCTACATAGTGAGTTCCAGGCCAGCTGGGGCTACAGGGAGACTCGTCTCAAAAAAAACCAAAAAAAAAAAAAAAAAAAAAAAAAAAAAAAAACAAGATTGGCAACATTGGGCTGCAGCTGTAGCTTAGTGGTAGAATACATGCTCAGCGTATGTGAAGGCCTGGATTCGATCCCCAGCACCATTAAAAAAAAGATTGGCATCACAATAAGGATGCCTACTAGCTCTGAGATTATGTAGCAAAGAACCAGAGATCGTGGCCAAAGTTATACAATCCTGTTCTGAAAGGATTTCTTACAATCCTGAAAGAAATAAGAGGTATAGGGATTAGAAGGAAAAAAAAGATTAAAATGTCATTCGTGAGTAACATGGGAATCCACACAGAAGTTTGAACCACTAGAACCGGGCATGGTGGTACACACCTTTCATCCCAGCCAGAAACAAAAGTAGAGAACATTGCTAGGTATATGTAACACAAACACAAGAGTGCCTTCTCTGTACCACAATAACCATCCATAATACTTGAAAGAAATAAAGTACCATTCCTAATAGCAACAAAAAATAATAAATATAGCTAGCTGTCTGTGAAAGACATTGGTACCCTCTGCTAAAGGAGATAGAAGAATTCAAATAGATGGAATAATCCATTTTGCTATATGGAACAATTTTTTAAAATATCTATTCCACTTTAGGCATGGGGACACGTTCCTATAATCCTAGTGCTAGGAGGCAGAGGCAGAAGAATTTGGGACTTAGTAAATTCCTGTATTCCAAAATTTATAAGGAAAAATCAAAGTTCCCAGATTACTGCAGTGATTTTTTTTAATATTTTATTTGTTATTTTTATTTTATGTGTATATGTGTATTGCCTGCATGTATGTAAGTGCACCCATGTCGTGCAATGCCGCAGAGGTCAGAAGAGGGCTTCGGATTCCCCTGGAACTGGAGTTAAGGACGGTTCAAAGCCACCATGTGGGTGCTGGGAATCGAACCCAGGCCCTCTGCAAGAGCAGTCAATGCTCTTAACCGCTGAGCCGTCTCTCTCCAGCCCCAGACAGTGATTATTTTTAAAAGCAAAGAAGGGGCTAGAGAGATGGCCCAGCGGTTAAGAGCACTGACTGCTCTTGCAGAGGACCTGGGTTCAATTCCCAGTACCTACATGGTGACTAACAACCATCTGTCACTCCAGTTCCAGGGGACTCCAACACCCTCTTCTGACCTTCATGGGCATTACACGACACGGGTGCACTTACACACATGCAGGCATAACACTCATAAAATTAAAAAGAATGAAATAATAAAATGAAATAAAAAGCAAAGAAGAACGTATCTTACAGAATATAACCCAATGCCATAGTAATAAGATACAGTGCTGGCACCACAAATCAAAACAGAGAACTTGGATACAAAACCGACACATATTCAGGAACTTGGGTTATGATAGAAAAAGCCTCACAAGTTAGAGAAAGAACTTGTTTAGCAGATGGCTGTTGGGGAAACTTGTTCATTATATAGGGAGAAGGATACTGGATACACCACATGCTCGGGTAGGTTCCGGGCGAATTAAAGATCAAAGTAAAAGGATATAACTGCTGCCAACAGAAAACTTACGGTAATGTATTTGATCCTTGGAAATGAATTCAGATGAGACTTCACAAATAAGACAGAGCTCAAACTGTAACACAAAAACTGATGCTTTTACTTTAAGAATCAAGGCCAGGCCTGATGGCTCACACCTTTAATCCCAGCACCCAGGAGGCAGAGGCAAGTGGATCTATGTGAGTTTGAGGTCAACCTGGTCTACATGGTGAATTCCAGGCCTGCCAGGGCTACATAGTGAGAGACCCTGTCTCAAAAAACAAAACTAAGACTTATTGGTTCAGGGTTGAGTGTGATACACACATCTCTGATCCATCACTCAGGAGGCTGAAAGACCAGTCTGGACTACATATCAAGACTCTGTCTCAAGAAAGAAAAGAAAAATTTTCTATTCAAAGAAGGGTGCCATGTATAAAACCAGCATGTTGATGCATGGATAGAAAAAGATATTTCCAACATCTAACACTAAGCATGTATGACTAGAATATTCAAGAAAGGGGATTAAAGCCAGGTGTGGTGGCACACACCTTTAATCCCAGCACTGAGAGGCAGAGCCAGGCAGATCTCTGTGAGTTCAAGGCCAGCCTGGTCTACATAGTGAATCCAGGCCAGCTGGGGCTACAGGGAGACCCTGCCTCAAAAAGAAAAAAATAAGAAAGAAAGGAAGTTGAAAGGGATGAAGAGAGTCACAGAGTCACAGGAAAAGAAGGCAAACAAGCATCCACAGAAGTGCTCAAGGAAGCAAAGAATCTGAAAATATTCAAACTACAAAGCTCTTCAATCCCACCAGAGTGAAAAACCAAGATCAATACGTAGAATGGACAATTGTCATTCAAGCCCACCCCCGCTTCTTCCCACACCTCTTCACAGTCAACACAGCTTCGACATGGTTTTCCGGTTTGAAACGCAAGCTGAAAGTCTCTTCCATTATGGTGGTGGGGGGTGCACTCTTCAGGCCATTGGGACCTTAAGAAGAAGGAGTACCTTTCTCACTATAGGTGATTGCTCTCAAAGGACTAGATTTGTCACCAAAGGAGTGGTTGTAAGAAAGCAAGGCAGCCCCTTACTTTTGTCCCTTTGGCCTCACCCACAGGTGCAGCAGGTAGGGGCCCTCAACAGAAGCCCATCAAACATTAACACCATGCTTTGGCCTTCCCAACATCCAAAACCGTCAGCCTGAATATTTCTAGTCTTCGTAAATCAATTGGTCTCAAGCATTATGTTCCAGTCACAGAGAACAGACTCAGACAAAGGTGTGAATATTGCCTTTCTAATACCGGAGGGTAGAGACCTATATTTCCAAGCTCACTTGTTACCACAGAACAGACATGAGATTTAGGTTCTGCTCCACAGACACCACAAAGCTACCACAGTAGATGGTGGCAGAATTAGCAAACTTTGGAGCCCGGAGCCCTGGCTGTGATGGTGGCATCCTACTGTGCTGGCTTCTGACTGCTGCACAGCTGGGAAGGCAGTCCTGAGTCTGCTTCTCCTCACGTACCTGACTCTGCCATCTGCCGAGTTTCCTGAATAAATCCTTTTCTCCTTGATCTTGGTTGAAGGGATTCTGAGCAGAGCAACCTTGATCAATACATTTGCTCCTACTGGGTGTTAATAAGGATTTGTTTCTCCAACAGATATCTACTGCATGCCTACTAGATAGATAAAATCCCTGTTAAGTCAGAATTCTTTTTTTGCGAAGAAAGATAATAAAGAAATATATAAATATGGGCTGGAGAGTTGGCTCAGCAGTCAAAAACACTGGCTGCTCTCACAGAGGACCTGGGTTTGAGTCCCAGCACCCTCATGGCAGCTAACAGCCACTCATAACTCCAGTTCCAGGGGAATCTGACGCTCTCTTCTGACCTCCACAGGCATTGCATGACATGGGTGCACTTACATACATGCAGACAATACACTCATACACGTAAAATAAAAATAAAATATTTTTAAAAGAAATATATAAATATAAATAGGGGGAGAAGAGATTAGTGTAGATATACAAATGTCTAGAAACAAAAGTCTAGATTCAGACTTTTCTGTTAAGCAGTGGTAGAGGCCAAAGGGGAAGTGTCTAAGGCAAACACAATGGGGTTGCTCCTTCATGTAGGTCAGTGTGGAGGTCTTGACAAGAGGACTTTTGAGCAGAGATACCTGGGGAAGAGCGTTGTTGAAGTACAAAGGTCCTGTGGTAAGGAGGCTTGCTGTTTTTCAGTGAGGAGGCCCATACAGTTGGAATATGGGGAGCCTTAGAAATCTGGCTTCTCTCCACAAAAGAACTCAACACATACATGTACATGTGTACACACACAGACACAGACACACACACACACACACACACACACCTGATACTTGGAGCTGGATTCGGAACCATCCTCACAAAGACATCTTAAAGTTGTGCAAGTGCCTGAGCTCTTAAGCTAGAGATAGACTCATTGAAGACACAAGTGGACCTAGGTGGAAATATGGACCCTCTGCAGGAGGAGAAAGATGAAGGTGACTAACAACCATGCTCAGGGGAGAAGCAGAGATGACAAAATGGATGTCACCCTAGAGGCCCAAGGAGTGCTAATCACATGGGAGTCACTGGAAATGTCAAATCAGGGAGGCAACAGTAAAAAGACATTACACTGACCTAGTCCAGGTGGATGAGGACTGGAAGTGGTGTGTTTCCACATGAGTGAGGGGTGAGGCCAGGCTGCGGATGCTGGAGAGAGCTGGACACAGTCAGAGGAAGCAATGGAGGGAAATGGTCCAGAGGCCATGTGGGCTCTGCTGCTGAGGGAGACCGAAGGGCAGACAGACATTTCTTCACTGCATGAGGAAATGAAAGAATTTGTGTTCCGAAGGGACAGAGTGCCATGTGCCAGAGGACGTGGGACGACTTGGAGTCAACCCTCCGTTTCTTCTTGTGGGGGAGGGTTAGCATGCAGGTACATAAGGGAAACTGCGTAATGGGTGAGCTGGCAGTGCTCCGAGCCCTGTGCTAATTAAATATTTATTCCACCTGTCAATTTATGGCTTTTGAAACCCATCACTAAGAAAGCCCAGTTCCCCAAGGCTTAGGATGTCCTGGTCCCAGAAGATGCTTCATATGGTTTAGCCCAGTGAAGAGAACAAGGCACAGGATGTTCTTTATTCTCCGACTTACATTGTTTCACTGAGAACTTTACATGCTAGCGCCTGCCAGCATCTCTGCTGGAGAACAAAGGGAGCAGCAATGCTCCCTAATGAGGGCAGGGACACTGAAATCCCTCATCCTCCCTGTCAATCAAGCTGCAAGGAAGAAGGGCACAGTGTGCATGTGACATCAGTTTGCCACAGATTAGCACCTTGTGGATGCAAGAAGGGCCTGCTGACTAGAGCTTCTCAGCCTTCCAGAATGTTCTTCCATGGGGAGGTGGATGCCTAGAAGTGCAACTGCAGAAATCTGGTTACATGCTGCTTTGCAGGAGAAAAGAGGAATTTGTTAAGAAAATCCATTCTGGGGTGGAGAGATGGCTCAGAAGTTAAGAGCACTGCAAAGACCTGGGTTCGCGTCCCAGCACCCACATGGCCACCAACAACCATCTGTAACTCCAGCTGCTGGGGATTTGACTCCCTCTTCTGGTCTCCACGTGCACTGTACACACATGACGAACTTTCATGCAGGTGAGACATACACATAAAACTAAAAATAAATTTTAAAAAAGAAAATCCATTAGATTTTGTTGCTTCCCTTAGAGAGTTCAGCTTTTTGCAGTTTGCCTTAAGCAGGTTCCAAGTGGGAACCTTATAAGAGAGTTCACAAAGAAGGAACCTCCTGGAAGTGGGGTTCCCCAAAGGCAGAATTAGGGGCAAGGGAAATGGGAAGGTGGAGCTGAGGACCTGGTGAACTGGGTGTGGTGGGCACACATATAGCCCCAGAACTCAGGATGCCAAGGATCAAAGCTCAAGGTCATCCTCAGCTACTTAGCAAGTTCAAGGCCAGCCTAGGCTATTAAAAAAAAGTGGGGGGCTGGTGAGATGGCTCAGTGGGTAAGAGCACTGGCTGTTCTTGCAGAAGACCCAGGTTAGAATCCCAGCCTCCACAGAGCAGCTAACAACATCTGTAAGTCCAGTTCCAGGAGCTCCAAGGCCCTCTTCTGACCTCTGCGGGCATTGCATAACACAAGTGCACTTACATACATGCAGGCATAACATCCATACACATAAAATAAAAATAAATTTTAAAAAAAGATGGATCATATGGTGTTACATGCCCACGGACCTGGCACTTGTGAAATTAAAGCAGAAAGACCGAACGTTCCAGCCCAGCCTGGGACACATAGCAAGGCCCTATGGAAAGAAAGAACAGACCAAAGAAGGAGGGAAGGAACAGGGGAGTGGAGAGGAAGGAGGGAGGGAGGGAAGGCAGTGGAACTGGAATAGCTCGTCTGGGGAGTGCCCTAGAGGGAAGGTGAAGATCGAGCTCCTGCTGACCTACATCAGGATCCAGCTGGAACTAGAGAGTTAGACAAGTAGAAGGGCAAGTCAGCAAGACAAGGCAGTCTCCAGAAACAGCCACGGTGCAGGGGACAGGGATCATATGGAAAGGAGTGCACGGGCTGATGCATGTGTGACACATGGCCTCCCTGGAGCCAGCAATCACAAGTCCACACAACAGGCAAGAGTCACACAGCCCTCCAAGGCGTTTGGTCAAAAACCTCCACTGCAGCCCTATGCACACTAAAAACCAAATCCAGTGAAGGATTGCTGTTATAACAGATGAACTAATAGTACTGAAATATTAACATCACTAAAATTTGTAATGCAGAGCTAATGAGACCAGAGTGAATTCCCTTAACAAAATCACTGGGAAGGATCCACAGTAAGTTCAGCAAACAGCAAGTCCCCAAACGCAACTCCGTCTATGTGAGAAAAACACATCACCCACCTGACCCACAGACCCCCTGAGGCCATTCATCATGGTGCAAGTAATGGTCAGACCCAGATGATAGGGTTCATGGTGATTTTTTTTTCTTCTTTAAATGTCATTGTTCCATCTCAACTGTCACACAGCATACAAGTTACACACCAGAAGAAGACAGAAATGCAACCCCACGGGAGACCAAAGCCCCTCGAGGCGTCATTCCTAGCGAGCTAACCAGCCCTAGGTTCTTGTTCTCAGCTTTGCTAGAGAAACTCCATGTAGTGCCTGGATACATGAAGAATCCACTCTATTGCCAGAAGACAAAGCCCTACCCACTCTGGACTGAATGGATAAGAGCTTATTTTTCTACAGTGTTCACAAGAAGGCAACTGAGGGCTAAGGCAGCTGTTCCTGTCTCCCACCCCATCTCCCACCCCCTGTCTCCCACCCCCTGTCTCCCACCC
>NW_008350120.1:468196-473205 GCF_000622305.1 Nannospalax galili
ACCCCCTATCTCCCACCCCCTGTCTCCCACCCCGTCTTCTTTCTTGGCATCTTTGTATGGCTTTTGTCCTTGTCACAAAATGACCGCTGCACGTCCAGCCACAGGGGCTGGAACTGTAGTGACAGCTTCTCCAGCAACTTTCCCTTCAGGGACTTTGACTTACACTGCATTGGCCAGAATTGTGGTGCATGGTGACCTTAGTTACAGGGGAATCTGAGGAAGCGAATTTTTTTTGACTGACACAGGGGATTCTCTACTAACAGGAGAGCACAGAACACAGACAGGCATGGAAACTAACCATGATGCTTAACAGCCATGGGTGACCTTCTAGCAGGGACTAGTTGACACTCCTCAACTCATTTAGACCAGACCCCATTCCAATCTCTGGAATTCTCCTGTTGCTACCAGAACTTTCTCTCCCCCAGCATCAGGTAACTGGAAATAAAATCACTAATCTATACACTGTGTGGTAAGCATGGAATGCAATCCAGGGAGGTAGTTAATATTGAAGGACATTTCCCATAAGCTGTCGCAAGACCAGTTGGCTCTCCCTGCCAAGCAGATCAACGCACTCCATGACCTGACTGCTCACATCCCTTGTGTTCATGTCTAGTTCTCCAGACTGGACAGACACTGTCGGCTCTCACGTCCCTGACCTCCAGGTGGCAAGACCTCTGTCCTCAAGTCCTCTGCTCCCTTGTCACGTTTCTCTTCATTAAGGTCATCTCCCTGGCTCACATCTGGCCCAGAAGGCACCCGTCTCTTACCATTTGTGCTGGTTCTAGTGACCAAGGCTTTCCAGTCTTTCAGGGGCCCTGGTTTCCTCCCCATAGGGTGCCCAGGGCTCAAGCTCTGCAGTCTAATTGAAGCCAGCAACTTCAGGCCGCTGGTGAGGGCTGCCGTGCTGTTTCTCACCAGCATCTCAGAATGATCTCCTCCAGGGCATGACTGAAGCTCTGGGGGTTGTCTTGCCTGGGGAATGGGCATGACGTATCTGAGTCACCATCAGGACTGGACTTCTGAAGGAAGAAATAGTATGAAAGAATAAACAGAAGTTGCAGGAAGACAAGAGTTAGTCTAAGAACAGACACTGCCCAGGGTTTGCTCCCTCCTGCACACAGGACCGTCCACCTGCGGAGTGCAGGACAGAGCCTTCAGGATGCATGCTCCATGGGATATTCCGAGAGTGTGGAGTTTATATTCACCACCGGCCCAGCTTCATCCCCACAGGGTTTTTAACTTCTCTCATCTGTCCCTTATTTCCTTTCTTTTGGGAAATTTAGAAATCTCTTTGGGAAACAGCCTGCTGTCAGCCTCACCATCACGTTCCTGCCCCCCAGATAACCCTGGTCCTCCCCCAACTCTTTCCTAACATTACAGCTGAGGCAATGTTAGAATCCACCAAAGAGGTTGTTATAAGTTATTCATTCAAAGGAAAATATAAAGGCAAAAAGTTTTCTGCTAGAGAAAGGGGGAAAGGAGGGCTTTAAAAAAGCTGGCGGGGGCGGGGGGGCGCAGTGGAACAACGTGATGTGAAGTGGAAGGGAGCGACCGGAGTGGAAGGGTTTAGGGGGTGGGGGCAGGGAGGGGAGGAGAGGCTAACCTAAACGAAGTATGTCTGGAAATGCCACTACTTTGTAAGATATTTCAAAAAAAAAAGTTTTTTTAATGTTATGCTTCCAAAGTCAAAACTAAGACACATGAGTAAACTCACTCATCGCAAATATCTATTGATTACTTCTGTCTGCCTGTAGCAGCCACATAGGGACCCAGTATGGAGACGGCAGAACCACCTGACACAAGAGACTCTCCCTGCCATGGTGCTGGGCTAAGCTTCCAGGATGTGGCGCTCGCCTGCAGTGTAATTCACACTGCTCTACCAAGCATGCACCAAGCTTCTTCCCGCAACCTGCAAATGAGCATAAACCCAGGTGGGGAGTCGTTGTACCACTGGCACTTAACAGATGTAATGTCGGCAGGTTCACACAGCCAGCCCATGGACATTCAGATTCTAACACAAATCTGTCCAGCTACAAAGCAAGTGTTTGTACCAGCTCATGCCAATCTCCTCTAGAGAATGGTTCCGGACTGACTCTGCTTGCTGGGTGTTTGTTTGTGTTTGTTTCCTCCTCCCCCAGTCTGGAGAACTCAATCCATAACTTGTTTTTATGTTCAAAGCGCTCCTGACCAATCTCCAGTCTCCCCCAGCCAAGAGACACCTGTAGGGCCATCACTTCACTCAGCTGGATGCCTTGCACAGCAGAGAAAGCCCCTGGCTGGGAAGATTATCGCACACCCCAACCTGGGACCTGCATGCCTTGGAACCTCTTGCTTCACCACAGAATGGAAGTTAAAGGCCATGTCCCACAACGACAAGTTGAGCTGGCATGTTAGCCAGCTTCCCACGATGGTAAAAAGACCTGAAGTGGCTGAGTTACAGAGCAGAAAGCTTTGTTTGGGCTCATGGCTTAGGAGTCCTGACCCCTAACTCTCACAAACTTCCTACAAAACTCAGGTTGAAGGAAGCCTGCCTGCTTCAAAGAAGAGTAATGGTCCACTGGCTTTGCTGCCTGTAGTGATATCATGGCAGGAACATGGAACAGAGCAAAACTACTCAGCTTGTGGCCAGAAAGCAAAAGAGGAAGGAAGGGCAGCAGGATGGCTAGTGAGTGAAGGTGCTTGCTGTCAAGCCTGAGGACCTGAGTTCAATTCCCAGGACCCATATGGTAGAAAGAAAGAGCCAACTCCTGTAAGCAGTCCTCTGATCACCACACATGAGCCATGACCCTCACGTGCGCACGCACACACGCACACACACACACTAAATTTAATTTTTTTAAATAAAAAATAATGAAAGAGTTTAAAGAGAGGAAAAGGGAAGGAACAGAGGCTTCATTAGCCAGTTTGAGGACTTGCACCCCCCTCTAATGACAGAACGACCTCCCTACCTTGTCCTATTTCTGGAAGATTCCACCACCTTCCAATGATACCATTTGAGGACCAAGCCTTTAACACACGGGCCATCAGGGGATCCTCATCGAAACCATCAAAGCTACAGAATCTCAAAAACTCAGTCTATAATCATTCCAAAGTCTACAATTCCATGAAATAGCTGAATGTTATGAGAGTTCAAATGTATCAGCCAGAGAGATGAGCCAGATGGGTTAGACAAGACTGCAGGTGAGAAAGCTCATCTTCTACCCTGAAGTGTCCCGGCCCCTAACCCTCACAAACCTCCCACAAAGCTCAGGTTCGAGGAAGCCTGCCTGCTTCAAAGACGGGCACTATTTAGATGTATGTAATATTTATGTAAAATGTTATATCATAAAAATGAAGGGAGGTAGATGAAGGCACTCATCAAAGTGGTGGGGTGTGGGTCAGTGTAGAGTGCTTGCCTAGCGTGCACAAGGCCCTGTACAGAATCCAACCAAAAGTATTCTAAAGGACTTGAGAAATGACTCAACGGTTTTGAGCACTGGCTGCTCTTGTAGAGGACCTGGGTTCAGCTCCCAGCATCCACATGTGGGCCAACCAACCATCTATAACTCCTGTTCCAGGGGATCCAACACCCTCTTCTGGCCTCAGTGGGCACTGCACACATGGGTGCACTTACATACATGCAGCCAAAACACTCTTATACATAAAATAAAAATAAATCAGTTAAAAACATTTTTTAAAGAAGAAAGTGCTCTCAGTAGTAACTAAACTAGTAATAATTTGAGAAACAAAGTAAATAATAATAGCACTGGATTATAAACTAAGTAAACAAATAAATAAAATAAATATTTTAGCTGGGATGGTAGCACATACCTGTAATCCAAGCACTTGGGAGGTGGAGGCAGGAGGGTCATAAGAGCAAGGCCAACCTGGGCAACATAGTGAGGCCCTGTCTCAGGGGGGCTTTTAGTTTGCCTTTCTGTTCCTGTGATAAAACACTGACCAAAAATCAACTTGGGGAGGAAAGGGGCTGCCTCAATTTACAAGTTACAGTCCATCACCTAGGAGAACCGGGGCAGGAACCAAAGCAGAAACCATGGAGGAACACTGCTTACTGGCTTGCTCGGCTACCTTTCTCATACAGCCTGCCTAGGGATGGCACCCCCCATAACACTTAAGAAAATACCTCACAGACATGACCACAGGCCAATCTGATCTGGGTAATTCTTCAGTTGCGGGTTCCTCTTCCCAAGTAACTGGTTTGTGTTGACAAAAACTAATGAGCACAATTGACCCATTCTCAACTTGACACACAAATGTATAACTATAAGCCAAACCCTCTCATTTCTTGTCCCTAAGATCGCATATGAATAGAACAATATAAAAAAACATAGTCCAAGCTGGGCGTGGTGGCACACGCCTTTAATCCCAGCACTCAGGAGGCAGAGGCAGGCAGATCTCTGTGAGTTCAAGGCCAGCCTGGTCTATATAGTGAGTTCCAGGCCAGCTGGGGCTACAGGGAGACCCTGTCTCAAAAAGACCAATAAAAAACCAAAACAACAACAACAAAAAAAACCATAGTCCAAATTCTCCTTATACCTCCTGCTGTCCTGTAACTTGTTATGTAGACAAGTCTCAATTTCACAAAGATCCTTCTGCCCCTGCCTCCCAAGTGCTGGAATTAAAGATGTGCACCACTACACTTGACTACACAGCCCAACTTTTAAAAGTACCACAGTCTTTTAAAAATCCCATCACTGACTACTATCCTCAGGCCTCTTGGGGAGGCCGGGACTCCCTAAGCCTCATTCAACCTTCCATCCCCATCCCCCCGCCCCCCCCTCCGTTCTATACTCCTAGTATGGGCCCTGCGCCATTCCTAGTCTTGGGGCCCCAGATGTGCACCACTACACTTGACTACACAGCCCAACTTTTAAAAGTACCACAGTCTTTTAAAAATCCCATCACTGACTACTATCCTCAGGCCTCTTGGGGTAACTCTATAGCACAGCTCTCCGCGCCGGGACTCCCTAAGCCTCATTCACCCTTCCATCCCCATCCCCCCGCCCGCC
>NW_008350120.1:479572-483551 GCF_000622305.1 Nannospalax galili
TCCCATCACTGGGGCTGGAGAGATGGCTCAGCGGTTAAGAGCACTGCTCTTGCAGAGGACCCAGGTTCGATTCCCAGCACCCACATGCAGCTATGAACTGTCCTTAACTCGAATTTCAGGGGAATCTGAAGCCATCATCTGACCTCCATGGCATTGCACAACACAGGTGCACTCACATACATACAGGCAATATATTCACACACATAAAATAAAAATAATAAAGTATATTTTAAAAATTCTATCACTTGGTATGGTAGCACTTGCCTTTAATCCCAACACTCAGGAGGCAGAGGCAGGCAGATCTTTGCAAGTTCAAGGCCAGCCTGGTCTACATAGTGAGTTCCAGGCCAGCAGGGGCTACAGGGGGACCCTGTCTTAAAAAATACCGAAAAAAAAAATTCCATCTCTTAAAAGTCCAAAGTCTCAGCTGGGCATGGTGGCACATGCCTTTAATCCCAGCACTCGGGAGGCAGAGGCAGGCAGATCTCTAGGAGTTCGAGGCCAGCCTGGTCTCCATAGCAAATCCAGGCCAGCTGGGGCTACAGGGAGACCCTGTCTCAAAAAAACCAAAAAAAAAAAAAAAAAGTCCAAAGTCTCTTTACAAATCCAAAGTCTCTTAACTGTGAGCTCCTGCAAAATCAAAACTAAGCTATACATTTTCTTTAAGGGGGAAGAACCAGGACATAGTTATCATCAGATTAAATCAAAACCAAACTCTACCAGTATAAATGGTTCAGTGTCTAGCAGCTGGGACTCACTCATGATCTTCTGGGCTCCAAAGGGCTTAGGCAGTCCCTCTTCTCCAGCTCTGCCGCCTGCAGTCCACACAGCTTGTCTCATAGACTCAAGCTACCTCCACACCACACCTGCCACTGTCTTCGGCGACTAGTCATCCCATGGTCCTGGCCATCTCCAATAAGGTGGAGTCTCTACTGTAGCTGAGGCTTCACCTTCACCAGTGAATGCTCCTGCCTCTCATAGTGCCATGCCTCAGCTGCTCTCTATGACCTACCTTTTCATACTAGGAAAGCCAGAACCACATAGGAGACGCTTACACATTGAAGTTCAGCTTCCAGCTCAAGATGCAGCTTTGACCCCTCTGGACCACAGCTTCTGTGTGCTGACCCTGAAGAATTACTCCCAGAAGATTTCACCTCAATGATACCAGTCTCCTTAATCCCAGCTGATTCTTCAGCTCCAGCTGACCAGCATCTATTGTCTCTGTAAAGCAAAGGTTTCACTTCTACAGATTCTTAATTCAAATATATCACACAAACAGCCCTGACAGAGTCTTTCAGGGACTCCCAGGCTTCCCTCTGGAACCTCACAAGCCAGACCTCCATTGTTCTCTCGGCCTTATCTTCCAAGTTCCCACAACAACAGCTCATTAAACTCTGAGTGTTTCCATCCCCAAGTCGCAAACACTTCCACAGTCCTCCCAAAAGACAGAACAAGGCATAAAGATCACATGGCCAGATCTGTCACAGCAACACCCCACATTCCTGGTGCCACGTTCCTGGTCTTGGTTTGCTTTTCTGCTACTATGATAAAACACTAACCAAAAGCAACTTGGGAAGGAAAGGACTTATTCCAGCTTATAAACCACAGTCCATTATTGAGGGAAGCCAGGGTAGGAACTCAAGGCAGGAACCACGGAGGAATGCTGCTTACTGGCTTGTTCAGCTGCCCTTCCTATATAGCCCAGGCCCTCATGCCTAGGGATGGCACTGCCCACAGCATTAAGAAAATGCCTCACAGACATGGCCACAGCCCAGTCTGATCTGGGTAACTCTTCAGGTGAGGTTCCATCTTCTCAGGTAGCTCTAGTTTGTGTCAGACTGACAAAGACTAACTAGCACGGCAGGGAAAGGAAGTGTTGTGATGACAAATGAAAATCATATCCAAATATTTTGCCACAACTTTCTTAGAGTTAATGAAGCAACAGCCCAGGAAGAGGATGGTGAGAAAACGGGAGGCTATGGAAAGTGAGCTGACAGGATCCAGGAAGGAGCCAGATCAAAAATAAAACTATCACAGAAATGAGGACAAACTCTGATGAGCACTAGGGAGCTTGGCTGGACGGAAGGAGGTTCAGATGAGAAAGTGAGTGACTGGAGTGGAAAACACATAGAGAGAGAAGAGGGGAGATAGGGGGTAAGGTGAGAGAGCTCCAGTGGGTCCACACTGGACCATGAGAAGAGGCCTATGCAGCCCAGCAAAGGTGGCAGAAATCCCTCGTTTGCCTTTCCCTAAGGAAACAAAGCACCTTTCGTGTGTCTACAAGACATCTGGCCTTCCTCTCTCCTACCCTTCTGTTTGGTTCTTTAACACAGGATCTCGCCCGGTGTGGTGGTGCACGCCTTTAATCCCAGCACTCAGGAGGCAGAGGCAGGCGGATCTCTGTGAGATCCATAGCAAATCCAGGCCAGCTATGGCTACAGCAGAGAAACCCTGTCTCAAAAAGGAAAAAAAAAGACAAAAAAGACAGGGTCTTACTATGTAGCCCTGGCTGGCCTGGAACTTATTATATAGATGAGGCTAGCCTTGAACTCACAGAGAGCCTCCTGCCTCTGCCTCTGCCTCCTGAGTGCTGGGATTAAAGGCGTGTGCCACTACCTCCAGCTTGTTTGCTTTTGAGACATACTGTAGTTCAAGTTAGCCCCAACTCCTGCCTCAGTCTCCCAAGTGCTAGAATTAGAGACATGAGCCGCTATACTTGGCTTCCTTCCTCCTCATTAGTTTATCTACTTCTTTATCAATTTATGAAGATTCTTTACATACTCTGCTTAAGAGTCTCGTAGGTTTAGATACATTGCATTTTCTTTGACTCTATGGATTAGCTTTTTATTTCCTTAAAAATGTATTTTTAGGTCTGGATATGTGTTTGGGGAAGTGCCCTGAGGTGGCATGCCCTGGACTTGCTTAGTCTCCGGGGCACATGCTCTCAGTACACCTTTCCTGGCAGTGTTAACTTTGGCTATTCGGTGAAGATGGTACCCTTTAGGTTTCTCCACCAGAATGTCAATGTTTTTCCTTTCTGATCTTTGGAAGTCCAGCCCAGATTCAGAACTGGTACCTGAAAGAGCCGGTATCTGAATACGTTGAGATCTGCATAAGGCACATGTCCCTTCTCTCCATTGCATTTATGCACTCAGTCATTTATTTGTAATAGTTTATACCCGTGGATATCTATTTTTATGCCTTCATCTATAATCCAGTGCTATTATTGTTTACTTTGTTTCTCAACTTGTTCCCTGTGCGGCCACTGAGAGCACTTGCCAGTGGAATCCTGTGACCTTTCGGCATCGCCCCCTCACTGATGGAGGGTTCACGGTGCTTGCTGTGTTTTTTCGTTGATGGTGGTTTTCGTTGTTGTTTGGTTTCAGTGTTTCCTAAAGGTGTCCAGGACAGACATTCTCACTTTAATGCAGCCTGCTGTGTCAGTCTTTTCCTTCAGGGTTCGTGCTTCTGGCCCCTTACCACTACTTTAGGGTTCCTGCTTCTGGCCCCTTACCACGACTTTAGGGTTCCTGCTTCTGGCCCCTTACCACTACTTTAGGGTTCCTGCTTCTGGCCCCTTACCACGACTTTAGGGTTCGTGCTTCTGGCCCCTTACCACTACTTTAGGGTTCGTGCTTCTGGCCCCTTACCACGACTTTAGGGTTCCTGCTTCTGGCCCCTTACCACGACTTTAGGGTTCGTGCTTCTGGCCCCTTACCGCTACTTTAGGGTTCGTGCTTCTGGCCCCTTACCACGACTTTAGGGTTCCTGCTTCTGGCCCCTTACCACGACTTTAGGGTTCGTGCTTCTGGCCCCTTACCGCTACTTTAGGGTTCGTGCTTCTGGCCCCTTACCACGACTTTAGGGTTCCTGCTTCTGGCCCCTTACCACGACTTTAGGGTTCGTGCTTCTGGTCCCTTACCACGACTTTCTCAAAGGTTTTAGTTTTGACTTTCACATAATAAGTGCCCAGGAAGCA